>NW_024412396.1:31740696-31903230 GCF_014898765.1 Herpailurus yagouaroundi | reverse complement strand
AGCTTCTGCTAGGACATTCATGCACACCATTATGGAGGCACAGAAAGAGGACTCAGAGTACACACAATTTAGAGTATGATTGCTGTTTCCTTTATTATAAAATTACAGTGGTAACTTCCTACGGATCCTAACGTAGGAAAAACATTTTATGAAAAATGCTGTCTCTGCATTTTAAGATCTACTTTCCTGTTTCTGTTAAGTGTGCTATAACCCTGTAATATAACTTAGTGATACCTTATGGAAGGAGGCTTGAAATGACTAGAAGCTATCTTGGATTGCTTTGCATCTTGAACATGCTGCCTGCTAGCTGTAGTGGTATCCTTTTGGTGTGACATGCTATTCTGTTTCTTGCATTTTGTTTTGGAAATGGCCTAGGATGATCTCACTCCACCTGGGTCACCGCTGCTCAGCCCAGTTGTACCTAATGATGGGTACATACCTAATACATCCAATTTAGAGACTGTGTTTAATTCACATCTTCAAGAAGTCAAAGGAGCATCTGGCCATTTCTCATCTGTGGATCTTAGCTTCCTACCAGATGAACTTACCCAAGAAAGTAAAGACCAGAGTGTTATTAGAAGCAAGCAGGACATCGAAGAAAATTGTAAAACTCAAAGTCAGCAAAGTAGGTTGTCATTACCCAGAGAACAGGACATGGGTCTGGGGTTAATCAGTGACAGCACTTTGTCAAAGTCCCATTCACAAGCATACCCTGGTGATGCTGACTCAGTCCAGCCCTCTCCTGAGAAACCAAACTCCACGCCTCTGATGTCCATAACTCCCATGACACCAGTGACCCCTGTTTCAGAATGTTCTGGAATTGTGCCTCAACTACAGTAAGTTGTTTGTGTGTGTGTATGTGTGTGTGTTTTTAATGGGTGAGCTCCTGGGTATACCGTTTATGTTCTTGAATGTGAGGACAACGAATTTCAGAATAATAGTGTGGGGAAGAGAATTTTAGATTTAATTATTCTTTTTTAAAATATTTTTTAAATTTATTTTTGAGAGAGAGAGAGAGACAGACAGAGTGTGAGCAGGGGAGGGGCAGAGAAAAAGGGAGACACAGAATCCGAAGGAGGCTGAGCTGTCAGCACAGAGCCCCACGCGGGGTTCGAACTCATAAACTGTGAGATCATGACCTGAGCCAAAGTCGGGCACTCAACCGACTGAGCCACCCAAGTGCCCTATTAATTATTCTTTTATCAGTTTTTAATGGATTGTGTCTTTAGACAGTTTGGTTATCTGTTAAATGAAGTACCAATTCTTGATCTGCTAAGAGAGGGTTAAGAGTTAGTATATACATTCTTAAGGATTATATTGTTTATACTAGAGCACTGTAATTGCTGAGAATTGTGGTTGGGGTAGGATAAACACAAAGAATATAAAGATGTAAAATTGGATTCAACTTGCAAATTGATTTAGGATTATGCTTGCTATTTTGAGACATGGTTTTGAAAAAGATTTAAAACTTGCTTTCATTCAGCTAGTCACGACATTACAGAAAAAACCATTTTAGTACTTCACTTTGGAATTTTTACATTTTACTAGAGTACTTCATGATACAATGTATTTCACATTGAGAATAATTCTAGGAAGTTGCTAATAGATACTTATAAGATGAGGAAGTTAATACATTTTAATTTTTTTTACTTCTTGTGTCTGATATAATTTTCTAAGTTGACTTCTTTCTTCAGGAATATAGTTTCCACTGTAAACCTGGCTTGTAAATTGGATCTGAAGAAAATAGCTTTGCATGCAAAAAATGCAGAGTATAACCCAAAGGTAAGATTTCTTGGTATTTCATTCAACAATTAGCTTCTATTTAGATTTACTTCAGTGCTTGCTTTGGCAGTACCTATACTAGATTTACTTCATATGATCATGTTATTGATTCATTCCTTTGGTATTGTTTTTTTTATTAAAAAACTTTTTTTCAATTACATTTATTTATTTTTGAGAGACCACGCGAACGGGGGAGGGGCAGAGAGAGAGGGAGACACAGAATCCAAAGCAGGCTCCAGGCTCTGAGCTGTCTGCACAGAGCCCGACACGGGACTCGAACCCATGAACTGTGAGATCATGACCTGAACCGAAGTCGGACACTTAACCTACTGAGCCACCCAGGAGCCCCGCTTTGTTATTGTTTTTAAAACAGGAAAAAATTGTTAGTGCAGAACTGTTGACAACTCAAGGGATTAACTGCCTCATTGTCTGTTTTGAAGTTATAAAAAATAACCTCATTCCCTGTGCTGAATAAAGCAGTGGTTGAGCGGTTCCTAAAAGTTAAGATTTTTCCCTTGTCATTCAAACAGATTTTTCAGTATGACCACTTTGAGCCTACAAGGATGCTAACTGTCTTAAAATGCCATCATATTTCTGGAAATAGTTTTTTCTAAATGTTGTTCCACCTACCTGACACATACTTTTCCTATTACAATTTCTCTTGTTTGAGAAAGCTGAATTGTTTAAAGTGTGAAGTTCAAGCTTCTACTTACTCGAGTAAGAGTCAGGGATTTCTTTTCCCTCAAAGTTTAATAAAGTCTACTCTTTGTTGTGTCCTGCCAAGGCGAGGCATCCAATTTTTAATGGCCTATCAACCTAAGAAGTAGATTTGTTCATTCAGTCAACATTTAGTAATTTGCTGGTCTCTGTACTTATGAGTACTGAGTAAGATCTGGTGCCTACTGGGGAGAAGTTCACCATCCTGGGTGGTGGAGGATTTATGGCGTTAGATGAAGAAGGCCGTACAGAGTTCCTACAGAGGAACCCAGCGGACCTTGTGAGCATCAGCTATGTATGGATTAAGTTGTTTTTACTGTTTTGGTAGTGTTCTTGCTGACATCTGAGTTTAAATGTACTTCAATACTACCCAGATATTTCCTTTTCCCCTTTCATGTAGGCGGCTATGATGAGCACAGAAACACAATGCTAAGCTAGGATTTGTACGGCTGCATCCATGATTGACCACACTATTAAGTCAGCATATTGAAGCATATTTTATTGCCCATCATGCTCAGTGCTCCCTCATTTTATTTCTGTGTATAGGATCTATCCAAACTTGGACTTGATAGCCAGAGAAATTCTGGCTTGGCACTTGAGCTGTCTTAAGATAGCTCACCTTAAGGTGAGGGCATCACCTTAAATGTTGGAAAACATTCACAAGATTCAATCGGCTCTGTGCGGTGCTGACTCAGGGTTCTTTCACTCTCTGTCAACACTTCAACTCTGAAATTTCTAGTCCCACCTTGGTTCTGTGGAGGAGCTCTGACCCAGGGAACCTGCAGTCTTGCATACTACCCACCCCGGTTTCCTTCCCGGCTTAATGGGGGAAGACGAGAGCAGGAGAAGGGGGTGCGTGTGTAGGACCAGAAGGAGAAGCAGGTCTTTGGTGACATGTCAGTGTGGCAGCCCTCCCTTGCATCAGTACCACCTGAATGTCTTGCCCATGCTGCTCATGTGGGGGAACCGCACTTCAAGAACTACTATGGTAGGCAAGAACTTGACAAATATATATATATAGTGGCTACTGGTACATTATAGAGTCTTGGCAAGCCTGTAACATACCTCATACTTCTCCCCCCTCCCCAAATATTCTTTGAAAGAAAAAGGAAGTATTTCAAGGTAAAAAAAACACAGCATCCAATTAGTCATGGTTTTAAATCTCAACCTTACCATTCCCTGTAATGCTGGAAGCTGAATAACCACTTAGTTTCCCTGTGCACTAAATGGTGATAATCATGGACTCAGTTGAGATCTAGCATGAGGATAAAGGTGACAACACTTTTAAACCTCTTAGCATTGGGCTTGAAATATAACAGGCATTCGAATTTTAGCTCTATTGTTATTATTCTTACCTGTTTTTTCTAAGTACATTTTAGAATCATGATTGTTTTTGTTAGCATTAGCGCGGGGAGAATAGACCCAGACATTTTTTCCCTTTCCCATCCAAAATTGGTTTATTCAAGACCAATTTCATGTCCGGCTCAGCTTTTCAATTGGAATAGTGTTACATCCTAGCAGAGGCTAATTGTTCTTTTGACTTTTTTGTATAGAGGTTTGCTGCTGTCATAATGAGGATCCGAGAGCCCAGGACCACAGCCCTCATATTTAGCTCTGGGAAAATGGTCTGCACGGGAGCCAAAAGGTATGCGGAACCACCTTCACTGTTATCAGACAAATAATTCCGTATGTAAAACAAGGAAGGATAGTATTCATGTTCTAAAACACATAGTAGGAACAAAATACTTTGCTAAAGAGTTTTAAGTTCATGAAATGCCATATAATACTGACTTAGGTGTCATTTTGCAGTTCCCCTGTTAAAACTGAAGGGACTTAGCTAGGCTGCTAGAACTTGTTCTTAAGGTGCATTTAAAAACTATAGTGGGGTGCCTGGGTGGGTCAGTTGGTTGGGCAACCGACTTCAGCTCAGGTCATGACCTCACAGTTTGTGAGTTCGAGCCCCGCGTCAGGCTCTGTGCTGACAGCTTAGCCTGGAGCCTGCTTTGGATTCTGTGTCTCCCCCTCTCTGTACCCCTCCCCTGCTCACGCTCTGGGTCTCTCTGTCTCTCAATAATAAATAAATGTTTTTAAAAAATAAAAAAAAAACAAAACTATAGTGGTGACAAAGCCTGTTATAAGCCTGGGGAAGTAGTTATTGTATATTTTCCTCATTACAGATAAATGGATAGAACTTTTTAAAGGAGGTAAATTAGGCACTTCTTGACCATTAGCTTGAGCATTAGCTCAGGAGGCAACTCTTAAAAGGCTTGTTTTTTTCTTGGATCTCCTGCAGAGGCAGCCCTGTACTGATATAGATCCTTTCATCATAAAACTGTGGTAGGAGCTGCTTTTCCCTCTAAGTGTTAGAAGATGAGTAGTAAATTGTCCTCCTGAAAGGTTGTACGAATTTCTCCTCACTCTAGAGATGCATCAAGTATTCATTTTCTCCAAACAACACTGGATGTTAATATTTTTTATATTTGTGTTTTTGATGTTATTTATATTAAATTTTATTATAATTGTTATTAAATATATATTTATATATGTTTATATTATATATATAATATATATATAATATATAAATTAGTATAGTTGACACAATGTTACATTAGTTTCAGGTGATTCAGCAAGTTTATACCTAATGCTATGTTCACCATACCATGTTACCATCTGTTCCCATACAGCGCTGTTACAAGGCCATTGATTATATTCCTTATACTGTGCCTTTAATTCCTCTGACTTATTCATTCCATAACTGGGAGGCTGTGTCTCCCACTTCCCTTCACTCATTTTTCCCATCCCTCAAACCCCCTCCCCTCAGGCAACCATTGGTTTGTGCTCTGTGTTTCTAGGTCTGCCTCTGCTTTTTATTAATTTTTTTAAGATTCCACACATAAATGAAATCACATGGTATTTGTCTTTTTCATATAGTATTTATTTCACTTAGCATAATACCCTCTAGGACCATCCATGATCTCTCAAATGGCATGATCTCATCCTTTGTTATGGTTACATAATCTGTTGATTTGTATACCACATCTTCCTTATTTCTCTATCAATGGACACTTCGGTTGCTTCCATATCTTGACTATTGTAAATAATACTGCAGTAAACATGGGGGTACATTTATCTTTTCAAATTAGTGTTTTTTTCTTTGGGTAAATACTCAATAGTGGAATCATTGGATCATATGGAATTTCTATTTTTAATTTTTTGAGGACCCTCTATTACTGTTTTCCACAGTGGCTGCACCTGTTTACATTCTCACCAACAACAGCACACAAGGGTTCTTTTTCCTCCACATCCTCACCAACACTTGTTATTTCTTGTCTTTTTAATTTTAACCATTCCAACAGGTGTAAGGTGATGTTTCATTGTGGCTTTGCTGTGTTAGTTCCCTGATGATGGGTGATGTTGAGTATCTTTTCATGTGTCAATTGGTCATCCGTGTGTCGTCTTTGGGAAAATGTCTGTTCAGGTCCTCTGCCCATTTTTTAAACAGATTTTTTATATATATTTTTTTGGTGTTGAGTTGTAGAAGTTCTTTATATATTTTGGATATTAACCCCTTATCAGATATATCATTTGCAAATACCTTTTATTCAGTAGACTGCGTTTTGGTTTGTTGATGGTTTCCTTATTGTGCAAAAGTTTTTAAAATTTTTTTTAAACATTTATTTATTATTGAGGGACAGAGAGAGACAGACCATGAGCAGGAGAGGGGCAGAGAGAGAGGGAGACACAGAATACAAAGCAGGCTCTGGGCTCTGAACTATCGGCACAGAGCCCGATGTGGGGCTCAAACTCACGAACCGTGAGATCATGACCCGAGCCAAAGTCAGATGCCCAACCAACTGAGCTACCCAGGCGCCCCTGTGCAAAAGTTTTTACTTTGTAGTCCCAATGGTTTCTTTTTGCTTTTGTTTCCCTTTAGGAGACCGATCTAGAAAAATGCTGCTATGGCTGATGTCAGAGGAATTACTGCCTGTGTTCTCTTCTGTATTTTTTATGGTTTCAGGTCTTGAATTTAGATCTTTAATCAATTTGAGTTTATTTTTGTGTAGTGTGTTAAAAAGTGGTCCAGTTTCTTTTTCTTTTCTTTTTTTTTTCTTTCATGTAGCTATCCAGTTTTCCCAGCATTATTTATTGAAGAAACTTTATTTTCCCTGTTGTATACTCTTGACTCCTCTGTCATAGATTAATTGGCCATATATTTGTGGGTTTATTTCTGGGCTCTTTGTCCATTGATCTAAATGTCTGTTTTTTGTGCCTGTTTTTGTGTTTTGATTACTACATATTTGTAGTTTATCTTCAAATCTGAAATTGTGATACCTCTAGCTTTGTTTTTTTTTTTTTTTTTTTTCCTCTCAAGATTGCTTTGGCTATTTGGGGTCTTTTGTGGTTCCATACAAATTTCAATAGTATTCTAGTTTTGTGAAAAATGTGGTTGGTATTCTGATAGGGATTGCATTGAATCTATAAGTTGCTTTGGGTAACAGGGACATTTTAACAATATTCTTCCAATCAATGAGCATGGAATTTTTATCCATTTGTTTGTGTCATCTTCAGTTTCTTTCATCAGTGTTTATACTTTTCAGAGTACAGGTCTTTCACCTCTTTGGTTAAGTTTATTCCTAGGTATTCTTTTTGGTGCAGTTTTAAGTGGAGTTGTTTTCTTAATTTCTCCTACTTTTTTTATTAGTGTGTAGATACACTACTGATTTCTTGGTGTTAATTTTGTATCCTGCTACTTTACTGAATTCATTGATTACTTCTAGTATTTGTTTGGTGGATATTATATATAGTATCATGTCATCTGCACATGATGACAGTTTGGCTTCTTTACTAGTATGAATACCTCTTATTTCTTGTCTGATTGCTTTGTTTAGGACTTTCAGTATTATGTTGAATTAAAGTGGTAAGAATGGACATCCTTGGCTTGTTCCTGATCTTCGTGGGAAAGCTCTCAGTTTTTCACCACTGAGTATGATGTTAGCTGTGGGTTTTTCATATATGGCCTTTATTAGGTTGAGGTATGGTCCCCTAAACCCACTTCGTTGAGAGTGTTTTTTTATCAAAAATGGATGTTGAATTTCGTCACTGGTTTTTTCAGCATCTGTTGAGATGATCATATGATTTTTATATTTCATTTTGTTGATGTCATGTGTCACGTTGATTGATTTTTGAATATTGAATGCTTCTTACATCCCCAGAATTAATACCATTTGATCATCATGCATGATCTGCTTAATGCACTGTTATATATGGTCTGCTAATATTTTGTTGAGGATTTTTGTATCTATATGACAAATCTATTCTTAATCCATATTTTCCCCTACCTGTTTTTACATGTTCTTTATATGTATCTGGGTAAATTTCTGGGCTGTCTCTTCTGTTGATCCATGTATTCTTGGACCTAGAAGTCTACCATTAAAAAAAAAATTTTTTTTAATCTTTATTTATTTTTGGGAGGGAGAGTGTGAGTGGGGGAGGAGCAGAGCAGGAGGGAGACTCGGAATCTGCAGCAGTCTCCAGGCTCTGAGCTGTCAGCACAGAGCCCGACACAGGGCTCGAACCCATGAATTGTGAATTCATGACCTGAGCCAAAGTTGGACACTTAACCAACTGAGCCAGCCAGGCACCCCCATAAATCTCCCCTTTTTAGGTCCTTATTGGATGACTCTGCAAGGTATCTGCAAGGATGTTCATTTCAGCATTGTTTAAAATGGGGGGAGACAAATACCTGATAATAGATTTTTGATTAGATCATTAAATTGTATTTAGCTATTAAAACGTACACATTTTGAGTTGGAAGGATGTCACATTGTGTTACGCTGTAGGGGAACAGGAAACTAAATTGTAAGTTTATTATCCAACTTTCACTTTAAAGTATGCTTATATTACACACACTTTCATGAGTATCTTTCCCTATCTGAATTTATTTGGTTGCCAAAATCTAATGGTGAAAATTCAGATAGTGAGTTCAGATAATGAGATACTTCTTCCCCAAATCTATTTGGTTCTTGAGTCTTGAACAGAGATTTGTGAAATTTTGGTTAGTCTAAGAGCTATCAGAATTATCTCCAAAAATTTATCCAAACCTCTTCTCTTTAGTTGTAATAATTGGAGTTTGCTAGTGAAGGTTACCTGTGTTTGCACAGGGAAAGTACACAAACATCAAATTTAATCAGTGGTTATCACTGACAATTTAATCAGTGTCACCACCACTGGTTCTTACTCTATTTTCTTTTTTTTTTTTTTAATTTTTTTTTTCAACGTTTATTTATTTTTGGGACAGAGAGAGACAGAGCATGAACGGGGGAGGGTCAGAGAGAGAGGGAGACAGAGAATCGGAAACAGGCTCCAGGCTCTGAGCCATCAGCCCAGAGCCTGACGCGGGGCTCAAACTCACGGACCGCGAGATCGTGACCTGGCTGAAGTCGGACGCTTAACCGACTGCGCCACCCAGGCGCCCCTATTTTCTAATGTTTGTATAAGAACATGTATGTAGACTTTAACCGTAAGTTGTTTGGGAATTTCTATGTCCTATTGACAGCTGATTTCCAACAAAACTACAGGGTTCCCCAAACTCTTAAATTTTGACCTTATAAACACCAGCACTATGGGAAACATCAGCAATATAGCCAGTTAGGCAAATGTATGTTTTCGAAATTGAGACTGTATTTATTTCCTTGCTAACTTGGAGACATGGCCTTGGCAGGGACATCTCAGGAGTTAGAAGTGGGTGAGGAGAAGAAATGTGAAGTGAAATATGTGATGTAATTAATACACTTAAGAGGGGCAGTGTTGTGAAGGCTCTAGATAGGAAAGAGAATGGAGTGCTTCCTTTGGTCCAAATGTTCAATCTGGCTCTTCCAGGTGCTTCTGATTTTCAACATAAAGATGAGGGTGGAGTTCACATGGTTCACCCACCAGGTTTCCATTCTGTTTGGCAACCCCTGCTGAGACTCCTTTTTTGTTTTGCCAATGACCAATGAAAAGCACGTAATGAAAAATAAAGCCTCAGTTCTCAAGACTTGACCTTCTCTGACCTGGATTTCAGGCTGGAGCAGGACAAACACTTAGAAGAATATGGCCACAAAGTGGAATAAATTTCTTCCCTTCTCATATGGGGTGTGAGTTGAGTGATAATTCTGTGAGAAAGCCTGAGCAAAATTTGTTAGGTTTTGAGGTATTTTTGTGCTAAAAAAAAAAAAAATTATATATAATTTGTCCCATAAAGAACCTGGTCCTGATATCTTGTCTTTGCTACCCAATTGGCATACCTCTTGTTTCATGTTGATTTTTTTTTTCTTTTTGTATACACGTGTCCGAATTTTTGTTGCTGTTGTTCCCATCTACGTGACACAAACTTTTAGACCAGATGGATGGTTCTCAAACTTGACTGAGCATTAGAATCTGGAGGGCTTGTTAAAAAACAGACTGCTGGGCCCCAACCCCCAGAGTGCTTGAGGCTGGGACCTGGGGCTTTGCATTTCTAACAAGTTCTCAGGTGCTGATTCTGCTACAGGTCTGAGGACACATTCTGAAACCAGTGGAATAGTTAATTTTATCTTCTAGCATTTAAAACAATTAGAAGAGAAAAATAGGGGCACCTGGGTGGCTCAATTGGTTAAGTGTCCCACTTCAGTTCAGGTCATGATCTCGAAGTCCCTGGGTTCGAGCCCTGTGTTGGGCTCTGTGTTCACTGCTCAGAGCCTGGAGTCTGCTTCAGATTCTGTGTCTGTCTCCCTCTGTCTGTGCTCCTCCCCTGCTCATGCTCTGTCTCTCTCTCTCTCTCTCTCTCTCTCTCTCTCAAAAATAAATAAAGATTAAAAAAATAATTTAAAAAAAGAGAGAAATACCCTATATGTGTAAGATGACAAATGAAGACGGAAATGTGTTTCTGATTTGGTTTTTACTGGGTGCTAGGGACAAAAGTAGGGGAGGTTGGTCCTTGTCCTCAGCATCTATATGTGTGTAGTATACATTGAAAGACCAACATGGTACAGATGCTAAAGATACAATCAGGGAAGTGTGTGAACACAGCCCAAGCAGTAGAGGGGACATAGTGATTAAGACCTCTTTAAATACATTTGCCCCTCCCCAGTGAAGAGCAGTCTCGACTTGCTGCGAGGAAGTATGCTCGTGTGGTGCAGAAGCTTGGGTTCCCGGCCAGATTCCTCGATTTTAAAATACAGAACATGGTTGGAAGCTGTGATGTGAGATTTCCCATCAGGCTGGAAGGTTTGGTGTTAACCCATCAGCAGTTCAGTAGGTATGACGGTTATAAAACTTTCTGAGTTTCCCGAGGTATTGAAGTTGTATTACAGGCAGGCTGCTTACATAGTGTATCTTTCAGAGAAAGTGTTGTGCTTTTTTTGTTATTGTTTGGTTTTTTTTAAGACTGTAGGTAAAAGGATTAAGATGCTGTGCTTGAGTCTTTACTGGTTACTGTATGTGTTCAATCTTCTGAAATAGTGGGTCTCAAAATTAAATTGCATAGTAATCACCTGGACAGCTTATTAAAGCACTTTCCTGGGGGCGCCTGGGTGGCTCAGTCGGTTGAGCGTCTGACTTCAGCCAGGTCATGATCTCGCGGTCCGTGGGTTCAAGCCCCGCATCGGGCTCTGTGCTGACGGCTTGGAGCCTGGAGCCTGTTTCGGATTTTGTGTCTCCCTCTCTCTCTCTCTGACCCTCCCCTGTTCATGCTCTGTCTCTCTCTCTCTCAAAAATAAATAAAAACATTAAAAAAAAACACACACACTTTCCTGCCTAGGCTGCATCATCATTGATTTTTGCCTGAATCTGCAGTTCCAACAGGCTCACAGGTGATGTCAGAACTTCTTGCCAGAGGCTTGAGACTCCCTAGTGTGCAGATTTCTGAAACAGGCACACCCAGCTTGGCAGGGGTGGTGGCAATGGCCTCGAAAGAAGCAGTATGAGATGGGTAGGCAGGATGGAAGGGGCTGATGACTGGCAGGGGAGAGAGGGTCAGAGAAAAGATGGAAAAAGAATGGCCTAGCACATTCTATGAAGGCAGTCCTACCTAGTTTTAGTCCTATTGAGTTTGAGGGGGTTTTACACGTGTGTAGCTATGGCTCCCACCCCACAATTTGTTCGTTAGTGGAGTCCTGGGAGTATCTCTAGCCTGCTTCTTCAAATGTAACTTCCCAGCTCAACAGCAAATGTACCAGGTCTGCTTTCCTCAGTTGCATTGGTGCTTCTCCCAGCCTGTTCAGGCCCTCAGCAGTGATGGAGGCTGACTGGTCAGCACTAAAAAGCCCCCTGCCCTGGGGCATATATACCTGGCCAAGGCCCTGTGAGCTGCTTAGAATCACGGATGCTTCACCTGCGAGTGATCATTCCCATTTACAGAGTGAATAGGGATCCTATAGCTGTGCTGTCTCTGACATTTGTTAGCTTTCTTTTTCAGACATGGTCTGAACAGCTGTTAAAAATTGCTTTGTTTTTTCCTAGTTTTTCAAAAATCTCAGTTCATTCTGAGATTTAGCTTTTAGGATATTCCTCAGGCTATGTTTATTTCCCCTTGACTGTGTTTTCTTTTTCCCTCTGCATTAATTTTTTTTCAACATATGCTTATTGGATACCTATGATGTTACCATTGAGTTCAACTGTGAAGCACCCCATGCAGGAAACGCTGCCTTTTTAGGTACCTTTCTCATTCTTCAATCTTGGGAAGGGTTGTAGATTAATAGTAAAGCTTTGTTTTTAAGGATCTCTTAACACATGAGGCATCTTTTCTTCCAGATTCTCAACCATGGGCCTCTGTTTTGTCTCTCAACCAACTTTTTCTGATGAAAGATCTCTGCCTGGATTCTCTGTCTGTATTAGACTTACCACTCTGCTTTCTGGCCATTTAGGCCTCTAAAATGACGTGTACAATTTCTCCCAAATTTCACTTTATTTCTTTTTCACCAACATTGTCATCTTTGTAGGTCAGATTTAAGTCTAGGGTAGGAGTACCCCTCGTCACTACTTGTGCTTTCTGAAAGATAAAATTGCCACTAGGGGAAGATGAGAACTCATCCTATGCACTGATTTCAGCCACTTGGAGTGGGTCCATTAGTTGTTCTGTCTTCCTTCCAAAGCAGTTTTAGGATCTCATCCATCTTTTTTTTTTTTTTTTTAACGTAACCATACAGCCTGCATTATAGTCCCACTACTATCTATTTCTAGTCTTAACCTTGTCTCCTCCAAAAGTTTGCCACTTGGGCTCCACCCTTAGGATATGGATTATAGCTCCAATGTGTGGACTGAGGGCATTGAGGCATGGAAACACTTCTTTTTCAACAGGTTTGTGGGGCGCCTGGGTGGCTCAGTCGGTTAAACGTCCAACTTCGGCTCAGGTCATGATCTCGCAGTCTGTGAGTTCAAGCCCCGCGTCAGGCTCTGTGCTGACAGCTCAGAGCCTGGAGCCTGTTTCAGATTCTGTGTCTCCCTCTCTCTCTGACCCTCCCCCGTTCATGCTCTGTCTCTCTCTGTCTCAAAAATAAATAAACGTTAAAAAAAAATTTAAAAAAAAAACAGGTTTGTATCTTTAAAATGAGACCTCTCTTTAATTGTCTGCAACGCTGTCAGGGAACCATGGCGTATACCAGTTGTAATTATTAGGTTAAGTTTGCCCATGTTAAAACCTCAAGTTCTTTTCATTCTCCTGGATCTACAAATTTGTGTATCAGCATCTGATACCGTAAGTATCCCCTAATTACTGGGCACCTCCTCTGTCAACATTTCTATGCCATAGTTGTTTCCAGTTTTCTCTGAACATTGTTCTCCCTTCCTTTCTAAATCAAAGATATCGTGATAACAAATACTAAGTGACTAATATCTAGGAGGCTACTGTGTAGCATATGCTATGGTGATCATGATAGTCATTACAGCCATGGTCCCTTGCCCTCATGGAGCTCACTGTCTTAAAGGGAAGACAGAGAAGCTAAAGTTAATATGGTAACTATGAGGGTGAACACCCCTTGGAGTGCTATGGTACCATTAAGCAGGATATTTCACAGGGTGGGGGGAATGTGGAGGTCAAAGTTCTTACGGGAGGTAACACTGAAGCCAACACTTGAATGATGAGTTGAAGTTGGGTTGGCTAAGAGATTGGCAAGTGTTAGTTATTCTTTATCCTCATAAAATTCTGTCTCTAACCAAGTCTCTTTTCTTTTCCCCTGGCCTTAACCTTCCTTTGAAATGAGGCAGAGAATAAATAAAATGAAGTAGATATCTTACTGGAAGTTCGTTATGCTGGTATCTTAAAACTATGGTTCTGAAAGCCAATTGCAGTTTGCCGTCATTTATATACTGAAGACTTTGGTTTTCTTGTTTCCTTTCTAGAATGCTAAGATTCTGTTAGAAGGGGAAATGGAAACATTTCTTCTTTGCCCCTAGCTTTCACTTTCTTGGCTAGAACTTCATAGCTCCCACACAAGTTTTCCAGGGTTCCCGCCAGTATCGTTGTCTCCCCAGTGTTGAGAAGTAGTAAGTGAATAAAGTCTTAACAGGCTCTCTGCACGAAGAGTGATGTCCTAGGAAGACAAGTCCACCCATAGCAGCCTCCACACACTTCAGCAAGTAGTCTCACCACTGCAGTGCATCTTTCTAGTACCAATAAGAGACTTCACATCTGCTGTTGTAGGAATCTTACTCACTGCAGAATGGAATGGAGTTTTTCTCTGTGGTCTGGATTTACCCTTTAAATGCAAAGATTTATGTGTATTGTGTTTCATTTGTCAAATTTCTTCTTTTTCTTATATCTGTTCTTCATTAGTTGTTGCTTTTATTTCCTCAGCCTCCTCTTAACTTTTGATTTCTTTTTTGAAGTCTCTTCAAGACTTTTCTAGGAGTCTCTACTTCTCTCTGCCGGAGCCTGGAGAAGCAGTTCTTAGCCCTATCATCCTTCTACATTTGGTAGTAAATACAACTGAGTTACCATTTATAGGAACAAATCCTAAAGTTTTTAAAGTTTTTCTTTCTTTTTTTTTTTTAAAGTAATCTCTGCACCCAACGTGGGGTTTGTACTCACGACCCTGAGATCAAGAGTCCCATGCCCTTCCAACCCAGCCAGCCAGGTGCCCCACAAATCCTAAATTTTTAACACTTGGGACAGTTTAGTTTTCTTTACAGCACTCTTCCAGAGACAAATGATAGTGGTCTAGAAAATTTTTTAGGTTCTATCTGCTAAAATTGTTAGCTTTAGCAGTTTATAAATGCATATAAAATGTGCTTATTATTGAGAAACTTGGAAAACTTAGAAAACACGTTTATGTATTTTTATTGATAGGTGTTTTTTTTTGGAAAGATGGAAAACATTTAACCAAGAAGATCTTAATGCATTAAATTTGATGCCCTAAGTTATCTTAATTTCTAATAGCTTAGGATGATCTGCACTTTGAAAAAAATCTTAGGACCAAAGATGAGTTTTGCTCTTGACTCTACCGTAAGAAATTGCCTACAGCACTCCAGAGTACTTCTATTAAGACTGGCCTGGGTGGCTCAGTCTGTTGGGCGTCCAACCTCAGCTCAGGTCGTGATCTCATGGTCCGTGAGTTCGAGCCCTGCATCGGGCTCTGTGCTGACAGCTCAGAGCCTGGAGCCTGCTTCAGATTCTGTGTCTCCCTCTATCTCTGCCCCTCCCCTGCTTATACTCTGTCTCTGTCTCAAAAATAAATACAAACATTAAAAAAAAAGGCCAAAAGTTCTTGGTAAAATAGCTTCAATATCCCGGGTCTTGAATATTATGGGAAAGTGGTTGAATAGTACTATTTTTAACTTTTCCCTTTTATATCTTAACAGTTATGAACCTGAACTTTTTCCTGGCCTTATTTATAGAATGGTAAAACCACGAATTGTGTTGCTTATCTTTGTATCTGGAAAAGTTGTGTTGACAGGTGAGTTCTAAGATTATTTTCTGACTTTCCTAAAATTCAGTAGCTGTGTGTATGCTTTGCTTTTCCTCTTAAATAGCTTTGTTCACCATTATAAAGCCTTGCTATTGTAGAACACCTGGAGGAAAAAAATGAAAAGTAGAAATGATTATAACATCACCCATTGGTCTCAATATCCAAAATGATATAACTTTTTTCATGTTTTTATTTTCTTTTTATATGTATATTTATCTTAACATCCTTAACATCCTCTTAGAATACTTTTAAGAGTTGAACAGTATTCTTTTTTTTTTTTTTTAATGTTTAGTTTTGAGAGAAAGAGAATGACAGGGTGTGAACAGGGGAGGGGCAAAGAGAGAGGGAGACACAGAATCTGAAGCAGATTCCAGGCTCTGAGCTGTCAGCACAGAGCCCAATGCAGGGATTGAACTCGTGAACCGCAAGATCATGGCCTGAGCTGAAGTCAGTGGCTTAACCAACTGAGCCACCCAGGTGTTCCTGGGCTACAAATGTTCTAACAGAGGGGTCATCAAACGTTTTTCTGTAAAGGGCCAAATACTAAATATTTTAAGCTTTGTGGCCCATAGGGTCTCTGTTGCAACAACTGAACTCTGCCATTACAGTATGAAAGTAGCTATAGGCATTACCTAAAGGAAAGGGCTCTGAAATGTGAATTTAATATAATTCATATAATTTACATGTGTCATGTAATATTTTTCTTCATTTGATTTTTTTTTTTTTGCCCCCAATCATTTAGGCCATTGAATTTAAAACCATTTTTAGCTCACACGCTATACAAAAATAGGACTAGATTTGGCCAACAGCCTGTTTCCTATTTCTGTTCTCACACTTTATCATATCAAACTTATTTTCCATTGCCAAGCATTTAAATGTTCTTTCTTTGTTTGCTGCTTATAATGGCACAGACTTTGGCTATTTTTATGTGTGGAGAATTATATTGTTAGTGTGGATGCTCAGAAATGGAACTTTTGTTTAAGGATATGACTACTCTTAAGGTTCTGAATACAAATTATCAAATTGTTTTTTAAAGGGATACACAATATAGTTCTCCCATATTCTATGTTCTTAACAGCAATGATTTAAGTATCAACCCTCAGTAGTATTCTAAACAAAAATGGCATAAAAAAACTTTTACTTTATAAGTGAAAATGATCTCATTGCTTTAACTACATTGGCAATCAGAAACAGAAATTGATGACTTTTCTAAGATAGTCAAGAAATAGCATTTTGTCTTTTGTAGACATTGTGTACATGACTTAATCTTTTTTGTCTAGTGTTTTATTATTTTTTCCCTAAGGTTTTGTATGAGTTTGCCATAATACTAAAAGTAATTACTCTTTGTTTTATACTTACGGCTTTTTCCAGTTGACTTATTTTTACATAAACAAGGGTTTTTTTTTAACTCTTGAGGTAAATGGTTGAGATTCTTTCCATACCATTCTACTGACGTTTGCTATTCTTGTCTAATTTTGTCTTACTTTTTACATATTTTACTTTTCTGTACCAAGATGAATGCCAAATTTATATAGCAGGGGCCAAAGTGATTAGGACCCACTCACATAGCCAGCCAGCCATCTTACCACTGCATATTACTCTACTTATTCTTAATTTGTGATCATTCCATTTGACCTTTATATATGGGTCTGTTCTCTAGTCTTGCCTTTGCTCCAGAATTCTGTGATAATCCTATTGTATATATTACTATTGTGGTATAAGTGTGCCTTAATTTTAGTGGTCTTTATTTCTGCTAGGGTCAATTTCCCCTCTCAGTTTGCTTCTTAGCTCCTCTTGAATATTTAGTCTTCCAAATAAGCTTTAGAATTTTACAAAATCTTGTCCCATCTAAAAAAATTTGAGATTTTTGCATTACCTGAATTAATTTGGGGAAAAATGATAAAGTCATCACTCAGCATCCCAAAACATGGAATTTCTGTTCTTAAGTCTTCTTTTAGAACACTCAGTAAAGTTTTATAGTTTGTTTTACTGTAACAACTAATGTGTCTTCAAAGTGAGGAAAGCCTGTTTGGAATTCAAGAACGTTTTGAATACAGCAAAGCTATAATTTCTCAGATGCTGCCAATTTAGAGTCTAGAATAATGAAGACCTCCTAGTGACTGACTTAAAGTTTACTTCTGTATATCCTGAAGGAAAGGGGGAAAGTCTGCCAAGTAAATTGAATAGTATAAATACTGGAGCAAACATATGCCGTACTATATATGCCCTACATATGCCCTACATATAGAGGGGACAAACTTTTCAAGACCTTTGGAAGATACTTTCATGTACATGCTTATATAATTATTAATCAGTCTTATTAACAGTGCCAATTGACAAGTACTATAATGGCTAAATCTTTATTAGGAGTACACAAAAACAAATCTCTTTAAATATCTTTCATTAAAACCAGCTTGGGGCGCCTGGGTGGCTCAGTCGGTTAAGTGTCCGACTTCAGCTCAGGTCACGATCTCGCGGTCCATGAGTTCGAGCCCCTCGTCGGGCTCTGGGCTGATGGCTCAGAGCCTGGAGCCTGCTTCCGATTCTGGGTCTCCCTCTCTCTCTGCCCCTCCCCCATTCATGCTCTGTCTCTCTCTGTCTCAAAAATAAATAAACGTTAAAAAAATTAAAAAAAAAATTAAAACCAGCTTTCCTACTTACCCCAATTAAAACAAAACTCACATGTACACATTTGCTACAAGTTTCAAATCACACAAATAAAGAATTGTCCACACGTTATACTGAAGACCATGCAATACACTTCCCTTAAAATTTGTTACGCATTCAGCATGTAGAAAACAAAGCTAAATTTCTCCATTCTTGCAAGATGTAGACCATTACTTTTGTGAAGGGGAGCGGGGAGGATGAGATGTATTAACTGAAGTGCCCACCACCTTCAGGTACTCGCTTTGTCCCTCAGCTCTTTGGATGTCTGTGCAAACACCTGTGTGGTTTTGGGGGGCACCTTCTCCCTTTTCCTTCTTGTCAGATGAAGGAAAGAGAAATACTTTTAGTGGTGAGAGGCAGCAGGTGTGGTGGCTAAGAGGCTGGGCTCTGGAAACCAATGGTCTAATTCAAACCCAGGCTTTACCATTTATTGGCTGTATGACCTTGGGTGAGTTTAAGTTCTCCACCTTGATTTCCACATATGTAAAGGCAGGTGGCCATAGAAAATACCTGCTAAATGCGAGGAGGCAGAAAAGCAGTGCCTGGTGTATGGTAAATGTGGTATAAATGTTAGCTGTTATTCCCTTGGTGAAAACCCAGTCTTATTTTTTCCCCCTAGCATTGAAAGATTGGAATTTTGCTGTGATGCCTTGCCCTGATGATAGGAATATGAAGTCTAAAGAGGCTTTAGTCTATGGTCTAAAATGCCTCACATGTATCGCTTTCCCTCTAGCATAATGGACTTCTTAAGAATCTGGGTTTTTATTACGTAGGGTCACTCTCAATCAAGCAATTCTTGGAAATGAGGAGGTCAGAGGGCAACATACAAATGGCAAGACTTATTAGTGAGTAGGCCAGAGAGATAACACGATCCCTGTCAGTGGTTACCAGGAATCCCCCAACAATAGCAAGTTAGTATGTACTGTAAAATGTGTACTTTGAAGGGTTGAATGCTATTTTTAACAAATTGTAAGACTTTCCCTGATGTAGGAATAGAATTGGAAAATCTAAGTAGTATTGGAAATTGATATTTGGGCTGGCCAAGGGGTAGGAATGAACTTTTAAACCTTATTACAGATGGTAGATATTTCATAAAGTTCGGGTGACTACCAGCTACACATACTGGACGGGAAAGCAAATATAATACCCTCCCCCCACCACCTCACCCATGGCCAGAATCAGCCCTGGGGAAAGGAGACAAATTATGTGCCACTGGCTCTTACAGAACCAGATGATAAACTATGTGTACTTGGACAAGCCAGCCATCCCAGTGTCCCTAACCCTGAAGCACATTCTCCTAGGACCGTAAAAATAGCTTAGATTTTATAAAATGATATGGTTTACAGGGGACTTCTTACAACATTCACTCATGTCATGCTTACAGCTGCCCTCTGAGAAGGCTATTGTCCTTATTTTACAGGTAAGGAAATGGAAACTCCGAGGTTAAACAATTTGCCTGTGATTTCAAATCTAGTTAATGGTAAAGCTGGCATTTGGGCTCATATAGTTTGATTTCAATGCCAGTCCTTTCTTCATTATGCCAGCCACAGAATTTCCTCCTCCATCACCCTGGTCAGGAATGGTGTTTATCCCATAAAGTGGTGGTCATTTTCTCCTGCAGGAAAAGACTGAGAGGCCAGTCACCTAATTGGAGCCTGGTGTTTTAAATTTTTTTTTTTTTCAACGTTTATTTATTTTTGGGACAGAGAGAGACAGAGCATGAACGGGGGAGGGGCAGAGATAGAGGGAGACACAGAATGTGAAACAGGCTCCAGGCTCTGAGCCATCAGCCCAGAGCCTGATGCGGGGCTCAAACTCACGGACCGCGAGATCGTGACCTGGCTGAAGTCGGACGCTTAACCGACTGGGTCCCTGGAGCCTGGTGTTTTAAATTGGGATGTCTGATAATAGATTAATAGGACTAGAGGACCAATTTGGGTTCCCATAAAGTTGTGATACCAGTATTTCAGTGAGGAAATATTTGACTAGATTGACCAAATCCCCTCATTGAAATACCCAGTTACAACTGCTGGCAAAGTTTATTTGGTGACTTTTAGATGGGACACTGGATATGTGAGGTCTTCACCCATAGCTGTTATTCATGATTCAGGGGAACTTCAGCTTCTTGGGCCTCATTTTCCACATAGGAAATGAAAGAAATTGTATTAGCTAATTTCCACAAAGCTCTTTTGTGTCTACTGATGTTATTCTATCATATAAAATAATGATCACTGTCAATGTCTGTTCCCTCCTGGGCAATGGGTGTGTTTTGCTCTTCAGGGGATGCCAGAATGCTAAACTTGTTGGGGCTTGAAAATCCTCTTAGGTATGATTTTTTTTTTTTTAATTTACATCCCAGTTAATTAACATATAGTGCAACAATGATTTCAGGAGTAGATTCCTTAGTGCCCCTTATCCATTTAGCCCATCCCCCCTCCCACAACCCCTCCAGTAACCCTGTTTGTTCTCCATATTTATGAGTCTCTTCTGTTTTGTCACCATCCCTGTTTTTATATTATGTTTGTTTCTCTTCCCTTATGTTCATCTGTTTTGTCTCTTAAAGTCCTCATATGAGTGAAGTCATATGATTTTTGTCTTTCTCTGACTAATTTCACTTAGCATAATACCCTCCAGTTCCATCCATGTAGTTGCAAATGGCAAGATTTCATTCTTTTTGATTGCCGAGTAATACTCTATTGTATATATATACCACACTTTCTTTATCCATTCATCCATCGATGGATGTTTGGGCTCTTTCCATACTTTGGCTATTGTTGATAGGGCTGCTATAAATATTGGGGTGCATGTGTCCTTTCGAAACAGCATACCTGTATCCCTTGGATAAATACCTAGTAGTGCAATTGCTGGGCCCTAGGGTAGTTCTATTTTTAGTTTTTTGAGGAACCTCCATACTGTTTTCCAGAGTGGTTGCACCAGCTTGCATTCCCATAGGTATGATTTTTAAGTGTTATGAAAAACTGAAGTACATAGTTATCTTGAATGTTGGACCTAGATCCTCCATTTCTCAAATATAAAAAGAACCTTGATTTTGGTGGGTGGGGATGGAGGTTGAATGGGTGGGTGAGTGGCTGTTTGCTGTATCTACTATACTTTACTGTCTCCTATTAAGAAAGCTTTCACATTCAAATGTACCTAAAAGGGGGGAAAAGTCCATCAAATCAGAGGCAGAATTTTTTTTTTAATAAATATTTCCCCAACTCACTGTTTGGTTTCTACAAAACAACCACTTTAGAAATGAAAATTTTAGTGCTGTAACAAAAATCTGAGGCTTAAGGGACTTTTCCTGCCCCAAAGGTACAGAGTTTCTGTTACCCATGTCAGTAGTTTCCCCTCCTCCCCTTCCTTCTCCCCACCCCACGTCTTTGAGGATGGAGACTCACATGCAGTAAACTCCTTGGAATAAGTAACTTTTTGTCCTTGTCTCTCAAAAAAAAATTTTTTTAAGCTTATAAGGACTTCATCTTTGATTCTTTAACATTTTTTAAAATTTTGAGGTGAAATTCACATAATATAAACTTAACCATTTTAAAGTGAATAATTCAGTGACATTTAGTATAGTCACAATTTGTGCAACCCCACCTGTATCGAGTGCCAAAACATTTCCATTACTCCAAAATAAAATCCCATATCCTTAAGCAGTTTGCTCTCCATTCCTCCCTCCCCTTAGCCCTTGGCAACCTCTGTGGAATTACCTACTCTGGATATTTCGTATAAATGGAATCATACAGTATGTTACCCTTTGTGCCTCACTTCTTTCACTTAGCATAATGTTTGTTCCTCCCTACCCCCCCTCCCCCTGAGAGAGGCGGGGGGGGGGGGGGACAAAGGCTAGAGAGAGAAGGAAGAGGGAAAGAGAGAGAATCCCAAGCAGGCTCCAAGCTGTCAGTGCAAAGCCTGACACTGTGCTCAATCTCACAAACTGAGACCATGGCATGAGCCAAAACCAAGAGTCAGACACTTACCCAACTGAGCCACCGAGGCACCCCTGGCATAATGTTTTTGAGGTTCATCCACACTGCAGAATATATCACAACCTCATTCCTTTTTGTGGCTAAATAATCCATTGTTTGGGGCGCCTGGGTGGCTCCGTTGGTTGAGTGTCCCACTTCGGCTCAGGTCATGATCTCACAGTCTGTGGGTTCAAGCCCTGCATCGGGCTCTGTGCTGACAGGTCAGAGCCTGGAGCCTGCTTCAGATTCTGTGTCTCCTTTTCTCTCTGTCCTCTCCCACTCATGCTCTGTCTCTGTCTCTCTCTCAAAAATAAACATTAAAAAATATTCCATTGTATGTGTATATTACAACATGTTTATCCATTCATCTATTGATGGACACTTGGGTTTCCACTTTTTGGCTATTGGGAATAATGCTGCAAGGAATCCGTGTGTGCATGCATATTGTTGGAGTATCTGTTTTCAGTTTGGGGACAAATCCCAGGAGTAGAATTGCTGGGTCATCTGGTCATTCTTAACATTTTTGAGGAACTGCCAAACTGTTTTCTACAGTGGCTGAATCATTTTACATTCTCCAGGAAGAGTCTTTATCAGCGTAAGACTCTTCATGCTAATAAGTTCTCTTCATGCTAATAAGAGAATTAACTTGCTTCCTGCCAATGATAGCAGATAATAGTTTCCCAATTAGCTGAGAGCTCCATATGAACATAAGTACTACCAGTCTAGAACCCTTAATACAATGTGCCTGCATAGCTTTGAAGGTGGAAGCAGTTGGTGGCAGTGAGTGGTGGTGAGAGATAGATGAGCAGGGCCTGACTGCTGTCTCTCAAGGGTAGGGACCTTGTCTAATTCATGTTTTTATCCATTTTAATCCCTAGGACAGTTACAATGAAAGATCCTTGAAACTTCAGACTCTAAGGAGTGACAGTGGCACAGTTTTCCTCCTCTAATAATCTCTCCTTATACAATGAAATGTAAAATTTTTGCTGCAGTTTGTCTCACTCTGTTAGGCAATATTAGGGAATCAAGGTGTCAACTAGACATGAGGGGATCCAAGGAAGTCCCTTGTGCTGGCAGCTGAGTGCCCACAGGTGCTGACAAAAGTCATGTTCTCTGGTCATGTTCATGGCATGCTGAGAGATAACATTCCATATTTCATACTCTGTGAGACTAAAGATGAACTGATACACCCACACAGCAAAGTACTAGAAAGCTCTGCTCTAGGGTATGTGTTCATGGGAATGTGGCTGTCCTCACCAAATTCTTTTGTATTTACCAAAATGTCACTTCTCAGGTAAACCTAAAGAGATATCTTCATATTAAAGGTAATTGGAGGTGACAGATGAAATTTTATTCTTAAAATAATTTTGGTATTTTTATATTAAATATTATATAAACTTGGATTTCTTTGTAGGTGCCAAAGAACGTTCTGAGATCTATGAAGCATTTGAAAACATCTATCCTATTCTAAAGGGTTTTAAAAAAGCCTGAGTACGTCATTCAACCATTCAGCATCTCATAATATATTGGTTTGAGAATGTGCATAAGCCCAGCACACAAACACGCACATTTTGACTCTATTTGTTAAAGAATGATTCTATATGAGTATTCATGCCTAAAAACTGAAGAAACTTTTTTCAAAATGACACCCATATTACTTTGAAAATTGAACAAGTAAACTTTTCAGAATTTGAGAGATTTATGGCCTTGCTAGAATGATAATCATGTTTAATCATCAAAATGTAATGTTCTGCTGGAGATGTAGTATATTAACATGTTCCCCGCAAATATATAGCGATACATAGAAATTTCAGATAACTGCATAGACTAGATCATAACTGCAACAATACATAGCAGGATAGAAACTAATGTGTCTATTTTTTTTTTCCTTTTAAAATATCTTTTTGCTTGAAATGATAGAGGAAATTATTCCTCTTGTTTAAAAATAAACTTTCAGGAACCATTCAGGTTTAGTGTAAGCTCTATTTTGAAAACAGTTTAGGGACTTCTTTTTCGTATGTGTTTATCATTCTGTGTCCTTGTATTACAATAGACCAGATAAAACTAAAAGAATGGAGCAAAGGGTTCAGATTCAAGACCTAAAGAGATTGTGGAATCCTCAGAATTTGATGGAGATGTGCAGGTTATCAGTGGGGGATGGGGCTAACATGACTCAAGACTCTTGTTCCCAAGTGCTCAGGGATTGTGTCTTTCACCAAGATGAGTAAACAGATTTGTGAGGAGGAAGCATTCAGTTCCTGACATACTGAGTTTGTGGTGGCCACTGTACATCACTTTATGCCTCCTAGGGAGTTGTGAATCTTTAGGTGTGGAGCTTGAGAGAGAAGTCCCAGCTAGAGAATTCAAGGGAGTCATCAGTTGACAGCCTACCAAAATAATCCTGGAGAACCACTTGTCTAGGTAAATTGACCTATAAACACACTTTCCTTTTTTTTTCCTTTTGTAGTTTGGAGGCATTTTCAAACACTAATTATTCTGACTTCATCCTCCGAGCCACCCTATTTATCTACACAGAAAATAGTCTGGAGTAATCGAATTAGGTTAAATTCTACCTAGTTCCAATTTTCAGAGCATGGCCCAGAGTAGAAGAATGTTGGACATTAATTTAAAATTCAGTTTTCAGAAAGATAACTTTGATTTCTTTGGATTGATTCCACTGGTTCGCTATTATCAGTAAAGTACTGTCAGATTGCTAACAGATTACTGTTAAACGTATTTTTAATCCTCCCAACGTTTGGTAGGTACTGTTAACTATCTCCATTTAACAGATAACACGAGTACAGACCAAATCACAAAGCTATAGAGGAGGTGAGTGAGCCGAAATACAACCTCTTTCCAAAACCCAGACTCCTCGCCCAACTTTGTTTGCTGTAGTTTTAACCAAATTTAAAAGCATCCATAGCGAATTAAAGAAATTCTCTGATTTTGTTCCCAGCCCGTTTTCCCCAAATCCCTAGGGCATTGTGTTACTATTTCTTGCACAAGTTTGTGGCGTTAACTTGTAGCCCTGGCACGATCAAGCGGATGATGACATTTTGTTTGGCTGACCCGGCCCTCTAACACAATTCTCCCCGCTGGGGGCGCGCTGCCCCTCAAGCCGTAAGGAAAAGTAACAGCGCCTCCCGCCAGCGGGCCTGGCAGACAGCTCTGAGAGGCTGGGCGAGGGGCTCGCGGGGATCCCGCCCGCCCTCTCGGCACCACCCCAGGCCCCTCCTCCTCGCCCAGGATGCACCTGGTTGAAAACAAAATCCCACGTGACTGGCTCTGCTCTCAGGCCATCATGGCGTCTCCCAGTGGGAAGGGAGCCCGGTCGCTGGAGGCTCCTGGCTGCGGGCCCCGGCCGCTCGCCCGGGACCTGGTGGACTCCGTGGACGACGCGGAGGGGCTGTACGTGGCGGTCGAGCGTTGTCCGCTGTGCAACACCACCCGCCGGCGGCTGACCTGCGCCAAGTGCGTCCAGAACGGCGATTTCGTCTACTTCGACGGCCGCGACCGGGAGAGGTACGGCAGCCGCTCCGGCTCTATTGTTTCTTTCCCGAGTGTCTCCTCCCGCTCGGCGAATAGTGAGGTTTCAGCCTGGGGCCCGCGTCTGGGGCCCGGAGAGAGGAGGGGAATGGGGAGGGTGGGTAGCTGCTTTGCGCCGGCGCTTTGCTCCCAGGGGTCAGGGTCGGGGGGTGGGGACCAGATGAGGAAGGTCGCGGTTTCCCCGTAACCCGCGGGAGAAGAGACCCCACGGTGCTCCTGGGTACTAAAGATAAAGGAATAGATGGTGACTCTGGATAAGTCTTCCCCTATTGCTCCCATAGAGTTGCATTCTCGGCACTTTGCTGCACTTCCATTCAAAAGCTTGGTTTAACCTTTGTGTTCTAAAGCACATCCATTCTCTAGAGGAGACACCAGAAGAGAATCAGATAACTGGTTAAGAAGGATTCGGGGCCGTGATACCCTGTGTCACAGCTGGACCTTGTTATGAGACACGCTTACTCTGATGTATGATTAGGACTAGCTAGTTGCTCCCTTTCCCCCTATGCCTCCAAGGATGCTAAGGCTTTTGGCAATGTGTTTTGGCTTCTGTAAAAATCCAGACTGGGAGCCACAAGCCCTTAGTTAAGAGAATTGAATTTAGAAACATGTTCTGGCCTTGTTTTGAAATCTAAACACAGAGCTACAAGTCCCTGGTTAAGATAATTGAAAAATTAGTCTGATTAACTGCAGGGTCTCAACGTTTGTTTCAGTGATTTAGTGTCATTGATAGTAAGAGCTTTTTGAGCGTGAAAGTTCGGGTATTAATTCATTTGCAACAGCCCAATATGTTATTACCTCCAACTTACTCTTGAGGAAGCTGCACAGTAAGTGCCTTGTCTTGGTCACACAGATAATGAGCATAAGAATCAGAATTAAAATCCAGGCAGCATGAACCCATATATTGTGCACCTAACCACTGGATTGTACCACCTCTATATTTGGAAATATTTTGAGTTCCTAGTATTTCTCTGATCATAAATGGAGTTTCTCTTTTGAGATTTGTGTATCTTTTTAGTTCATTGCTGTGTCTCATTGATGCACTTGATGACTTTAGAAACTGCTGGTGTAATAAGTGATAGCTTTAAAAATGAAATCAGTAGCTTTCTTATAAGACTACTAGGCATGCAACGGAAATGTCTAACTGATGGAGTTTATCAAGGCTTCAGTTCTGGACTCTCTTCTCTGTCTATACTTTTTCCCAGATACATTCTCATGAATGCTAAAGACTGCCAGACTTGTGTCTCTAATCCAGACCTCTCTGAAATCCAGTAAACAGCTGCCTACTCAACATCTGTCTCTAAATTTGTAATAAGTATCTCCATCTTAATATGGCAGACTGAACTCATGGTTTTCCATGATAAATCTGTTCTTCCTCCCATGCTCATCCCAACCCAGTAAATGGTCATCTCATTCTTTTTTGATACAGGTCAAAAAACCCTGCCAGCCTTTCTTGACTTCTCTCAAAGCCACCATATCTAATCCCATCAACAAATCCTATTTGTTCTTAAAAACCTGTCTAAAACTGACCCTTTCACTAGCTCCTGGTCTGATCTGCCAGAGGATTATTGACTCTTGAGTTTCTGCTTCCACCCTTGCTCCCTCATAGTGTAATTTCGTACGTATTGCGGCTGGAGTAACATTTCTCTTCCATTCTTCAAATCTTCAATCTTGGAAGGGTTTCCTGTTTTACCCAAAGTATTAAAAAAAACAAAAAAAAAAGGCAAAGTCCTTAACAAAAGTTCCATGCTGTCTCTTCTTCTCTGATCTCCTATTTTTGACTTACCTCATCTGCTATACCACCCTGACGTTGCCAGTCCTCAAACATACCAAGAACACTCCTGTCTCGGAGCTATTGCAGTCTTACTCAAACTGTCAGGAACTCTTTTCTCCAAGAAGTCTTCAGCCTGCTTCCTTTGTTTCCTTTAGGGCTCTGCTCATACATTGGAGAAACTCTAACCATTTAATTAAAATAGTAACCTCTTTTTCCACTTAACCCGCTTTGTTGTTTTCTTTAGCACTTAACACTATCTTATGGTTTATATATTAATTTGTCTGCCTTCCCCCCACCCCCACCCCAGTGATGGAAGCTCTGTGAAGATGAAACTTTACCAGTTTTGTAGTCTGCTTCACATAATAGAAGCTTAATAAAGATTTGTCGAATGATTGAATGACTATCCCTTTTTCCTAAACTTAGTCTGATCCTAAACCATTTCATGATTATCCATCATGATCCATTTGTTACTAAATCCAGAAGCTTAGGAGTTGAGACTTTCCCTTTTTTCTTATTCCATGTATCCAAATCATTGGCAAGGCTAATTTTATCTGCTCCAAGATAGATCCTGAATTGGTTTACTTCTAGTCCAGACAGCCACCATTTCTCTCCCAACTGCTTATTGATTTCCTTTTGTTTACACATACAACTCCTCCACACAGCAGCCACAGTAGAAATGTAAATCAGATAATGTCACAGTTTTGTTTAAACTTCTCAGTGGCTTTCCACTGCATTTAAGATAAAATTTCAGCTCCTTAATGTGGCATTTGAAGCTCCACTTGATTTGTCTACTGTTTATCTTCTAACTTTGGCTGTAAGTTTGAGTTAAAGTGTGGGCTTTGGATGCATGCTGCATTGAATCGAATCCACCCTCTACCACTTGCTGTGTGATTTTGAACAAGTTTCTTAATATCTCCTATGCTTGTTTATTTCATTTTGAAAAGGGGGAGGGGACCCTAACTTCATAGGTTTGGTAGTGATCATGTAAGGGCGTGCATTAAAGTACTTAGCGTGATGTCTAGCATATATTAAGCACTCAGGAAAGAAACTTCTGCCGTGCTCCTTCATACTTCTCCATAGTCAGGGACCTTCTCTCAAATCCTCAAAGACATGAAACTTTTTCCACCACTGGGCCTTTTCCCTTACTGCTCCTTGTACCTGAACACTTTTCCTCTTGATTGCCACTTTGTCTTTCATGTCCCTACTTAAAAACGTCACTTCCTCAGCAAGGCCTTCCCTGTCCTTTACTAAGGTAGCTTTGCACTTCCGTCTCTCCCCATTCTTTTCTGTTGCAATATGCAGTTCTTTCATGGTGCTGAGCATAATACAAAATGTTGTTTATTTGAGGAAGATATCTCCATCCAGAATGTATTTCCATGAAGGCATGAATTCTGGTTTTGTTCAGTCGGATCACCAGTGCTTTGTGCAGCAGCAGTGGGTAGTGCATAGCAGGCATACTGTTGAGAGAATGGTAAAAGTAATACCACTTTAAAAATGGAGATAGAAATTTTTTGCTAAATCTGAAAATTAAAGTGAGTTTTCAGAAGAGGAGTGTGTAATAGTGGGTTTCTTTTTCTGACTAAGCAGAAATACCAGAACCATTCAAAATTTAGAGATAAAAAAGGCATTTTTTTTTTTTTTAATAAAAAACGGCACTTTAGGGCTCAGTGATACAGGACTGCCACAGTGGTCTGCGTAGCCAGCTTCGCTTCTCCCACCATCTCTCCCTTTTCCCAACTGTGTGTTCCTTAACAAGTGGACTGTTTTGTTTTGTTTTGTTTTCCTTTGTTCCCAGAACAGTGCCCTGTATCTAGTACGATGTAAGAATCTTTTAAGACCCAGGACCACTGTCCTAATAGTCAAATCATTCTTAATGAGCTCTTAATGGATACAGCTGTCTCCATAAAATATATCCTGGCAAGTTACAGAGGAGAAAGGTCTCTTGCTCTCAAGGATTTACACTTACTACTAACAAGCCTTCAATTGCGCAGGTCATAGCTTGATTGTGAGATATTTCACTGTCTTCAGTATTATAAAACATTTTTGTCTTCTTTGCCTTCAGACTTTTTTCCCCTTTACTTTATGAAAAGCCCCTCACTAACTGGGAAAACACTTGGAAATAAAATATGGACACTTACAGCACAGTTTAAAAACACCTGTTTAACCTCTGATTCTTTTCAGCAAATTAGCCAAATTAGCTGTGCGTACGTAGATCTTGAACATTACAATGCATATCAAAATTCTTGTAAATGTGTTTTTTCAGTTTTTGTTAATAGACTAGCTAATTGTAAAGGTTTTAATTGTGCAGTTCAAAGAAAATTAGATATTAATGAACAATCTACCTCACCACAATTAGTTCCTTTCACTCCTAAGAAGGGAACATGTGTCTTTGTATAACTCTGTGGACTAAATGAGTTTGGCGGGTAGATTGAAAAATATCTGAATGATTCTTTTTCTGTTAATGTTCAGTGGGAAGACTTAAAATCTTGGTATCCTCACCAATGCTATCCTTTCCTCACCCCCCACCTTGGTCCCATTCCTAAAACAATATCCACTTTTTTCTCTGATTTTCATCTGCCTTTTAGCTTGTGCGCTGCTTTTTTTTGTTTGTTTAAGTTTATTCTGAAAGAGAGAGTGAGGGAGGGAGGGGCAGAGAGAGAGAGAGAGAGAATCCGAGCAGGCTCCATACTGTCAGCACAGATCTTGACACAGGGTTCAGTCCCACAAACTGTGAGATCATGACCTGAGCCGAAATCAAGAGTCAGATGCTTCACCAGCTGAGCCACCCAGGCGTCCCAGCTTGTGTGCTTCTTTAAGAGATGAAAGAGGAATGATATTAAGCAGTACTCTCAACACAATCTTCTTTGGATCTTGTACTGGTGAACATTTTTAAATTATGGGGCTTTTTATGGGAACATAATTTTCTGGTGTACATTATTTGACAGCAAACATAATACTGTTACCCAATAGATAACTGACAAGTTAAATAATCTTTCCACTCAAGACTGGAAAGAAATTGGTTACCAGGTTATGATAGGTGTAGGAATGGGACGGGAAACATAATCTGAGTACAACAGACAACATAGCACTCCAGAAAATCTGCCTGTAGGTTTAGGAACCAGTTATCTTAACTTTGATCAAAAAAGACATTTATAAGCATATGGCTGTTGCTTTTATAAGTAGGTTTTCAGGAATGATGTGGCATTATGGTCACTGATGAGTTTTAAGAATATATGTTATGCTTTTACCAGGAAACAAAGAGGGGTGCTAAAAAGAGTGGTGGGATAAAAGATGAGCAGAAAATCCTAGATGTTACTGAAAATTTCAAAAATACTGAAAATTACAACATTTTTGATGTTTTTCCAACATCAAAAAAATTATTCTTTAGATATTTCTGTTCTCTCTCCAGGATCTTTTTGGTTGTCACTCATTGTAGCCTATAAGAATGTACTGTCTTGGGGCACGTAGGTGGCTCAGTTGGTTGAGCATCCGACTTCATTTCAGGTCATGATCTCACGGTTTGTGAGTTTGAGCCCTGCATTGGGCTCTCTCTTGTCAGTGCAAAGCCTGCTTTGGATCCTCTGTTCCCCTCTCTCTGCCCCTCCCCTACTTGTGTTCTCTCAAAAATAAACATTAAGGGGCGCCTGGGTGGCGCAGTCGGTTAAGTGTCCGACTTCAGCCAGGTCACGATCTCGCGGTCCGTGAGTTCGAGCCCCGCGTCAGGCTCTGGGCTGATGGCTCGGAGCCTGGAGCCTGTTTCCGATTCTGTGTCTCCCTCTCTCTGCCCCTCCCCCATTCATGCTCTGTCTCTCTCTGTCCCCAAAATAAATAAATGTTGAAAAAAAAATTTTTTAAATAAAATAAACATTAAAAAAAATCTGTCTCGAAGGGGGCACCTGGGTGGCTCAGTCAGTTAAGTGTCCGACTCTTGGTTTCTCTCAGGTCATGATCTCATGGTTGTGAAATTGAAACCCATGTTGGGCTCTGCACTGGCAGCATGGAGCCTGCTTGGGATTCTCTTTTTCCTCTCTTTCTGCTCCTCCCTCACTCACACGTGCATGCACGCTCTCTCCCTCTAAATAAATAAATAAACTTAAAAAAAAAAAGAATCTACTGTCTTGAGAATTCATTTCTGCACCCACGTTTGTATACCTTCTTAGCAGAACAAAAGCTCTACGGGTGGCTAAACACTCCATCTTTAGATAAGAGTTTATCAACCTTACTGCTGTTTATGTCCTTCAGAAAGGGTCTCAACTCCCATCCCATGCAGCTTATTAATTGTATTTGTGCCAACGTCTGTGGGTCTGCTGAGAAAATACAACTTCTGTTTTCTGTCAGTGTCAATGGCTGCTCTTTCGTTATGCCTTTTAGAATTTATAAAAGGCTTTCACATAATCTCGTTTGTTCCCTACCGCAGACCCATGAGTTATTAACCTATTTTCAACATGAGGCAATTCAGAGTATTTGTATCTTACTCCTGGGCTATGCTAGTTCTTAAACTCACTTCCAGATCTGAACTATATTGTTATATATGTAGTTTATTTTAATACATTAGTAAGATTAAGTACAAAAATCACTCACTGCAGTGAAGAAAAGGGAAACTAACATGCATTACACACTAATAAGTTGTACCTTATGTTCGCATTTATCTTATTTAATCCTTGCAACCAAGTAGGGTAAGCTTTATTCCCATTTTACAAGTGAGTAAACTAAACAGTGGTTCGTTTCTATTTTCTTTTAATGACTTAGCCTTCATTCCTGCTAGCGGAGTATATTTTTACTGTATTTTCTCATATTCTAACATAAAAGAATCGTCCTGATCTGGACCACATCTTGTTTTGTTTTGTTTTTTCATATTACATTTGTCAGTAAACATCATACCCTTGTATGCCTAAAGAATTTAAGGAAAAAAATTTGGTGACTAGTAATTCTTACTGGTTAGTATTTTAATTGAAGAAGTATTTAGTTCTTCAACAATCTCCACTTGTATAAGGGAGATTGCTGTGTTCTCTTTCCCAGGCACAGGCTGTGCTCTCTCACTTTTGCCTGGGAAGCCTCACTGCCTTATTTCTAGAGCCAGAAATTATTAATTCTTGTAACAAACCTAATGTCCAAATCAGATATGGGGAGTCTTCCCCACCAGTGACCTAAAAGCTATTCATGCTCATTTCCCTTTTTAGATTTAAGGAACCCAAGGACTATAATCTGTCTCAGGAGACCTAAGAATTTAGGTACTTTTAGGGGGTTATGTATATATTTTTATGGTGTATGTGATCCTCTAAGAAGGAGCATGAGAAATTTTGATTAGCATCTTTTTTTTTCTGATTATAGATGTACATGTGATTATTGTAGAAAACTTATAAAGTACAGAAATACCTAAAGAAGGAAACACTTTATCTGTATTCCCACATCTCTGTTAATAATTTGTTGTATCTCCTTCCAGCCTTGTGTGTGTGTGTGTGCGCGTTGCGTGCACACACGTGCGTGCTTAATACATTTTTTCATTTGGAATCATACCATGTGTACATAGTGTGTTGTGCCTTCCCCCCCCCTCCCAACATCCCCTAAAACACATGCTCCTGTCTTGTCCTCAAAAATGTTACAATGTCCTGCATGGCAGTATAGTATCATTTAATAAATCATTCTCCTATTGAACATTAACATTGTGTCCAATTTTTGCTGTTATGACTGATTTTGTGATTGGTGCCTTCAAACATAAATATTCATCTCATCTCTCATCTATTTCTTTGAACTGCAATAGCTGGTTCAAAGGGTTTAATATTTTTTAAGTCTCTCAACTCCATATTTGAAAGGTTTTATTATTTGCCTTTCTCAAAATTCATTAGTATTTCTCAGACTTTTCTGTTGCCATATTCTTAGGCACAAAGATCTCTAGGATGAGGGTAAGCACTGGGCAGGCAGATGGAGGGATTGGAGTTATTGTAGGAAAGGATATGCTTAGGACATAGTAAGTACTCTAAGTTATGGGTGTTATGAGGATGTTATCACCTACAATTAATAGAATTAATAATATGGATCCCTGATAGAGTACACGCCCTGGTGCTGTTTTCTCGTGGTATGAAGCAGGTTTGTGTGAATAGTCCAGCCTGTGAATAGATCCACTCAGTCGCCCATGATGGTCTGTGGCCCTGGAACAGTGTGGAGTGACGGGGCTCACACTCTTGACTGATGCCTCAGCAGCAGCACACTCCTAACCCTGTTATCCTACCTGCTGTGTTGAGATGCGTTGGTGCGGCAAAGTAGCTCTTTGCCTTGTGAAACAGCAACATTTCCTTTGCTTTTAATGCCTTCCTTCCCTTCGCAGGGCTGGCTCTAACCCATCCCCAGGTTAGCCCAGACAGGCGTAATGCCCCAAACTGGGCCATGTGCCAACTCTGGTACCACCCAGGTGCTGTGTGACCACTGGCTCCTAATTCTCATCACTCTCTGTTGCAGGGGGACTGTTTGAAAGTCAGTTTAAAGGAGTACTTTGTTAATGGGGGAAAAAGATCATTGTTGCAAAAGTATGGAAGAATTTAGGAAACGAAGTCCATTTAAGGAAGTGCTTTTTTAAGGAAAAAAACAACTCTTAAGTTTTGGAGGAATTTGGTAAATAATATACAAGGTATTTTTAAATTGGGAGAGAAAATATAACAAATAGTGTTGTAAAAGCCCTGGTGCTTGGTACAGGTTCACTGGCAGACTCCTTTCAGAAAACAACACAAAACTAGAGTCATTCGACATCAAAATAATTGCTAAATGTATCTGTGTAAAAGTTTGGAAAGTTCTCTAAAGCAGAAACATAAGTAGGCAGAAAGCAAATTGAGAAAAAATAATGTCATGATGTTGGAAAGAAAAATGGCTAATTTCCCTAATAGCCCTTAAAAAAGCTATTAGAAAAATGAACAAAAGACCTAGGGGAACAATAAAAGAGAAGTAAGTAGTCAATAAGGAAAAGGCATTCCAACATTTCTAATAGTGAAATAAAGAAAGACAAATACATGAATTATGAACTATCTTTGGGGGAAGGGGTAGGAGGCCGATTAATTTAGTAAAGACTGAAAAGAAATGTGCAGTCTTTACTCCCTGTTGGTGGGGTTGTAAATTATATGAAATGATTGTGAGGAAATTTAAAGCCAACTGCCAGAATTTAGCATGTAAGTATTTGACCCAGCAGTTTATTTTATTTATAGGAATTTCTGAGAAATAAAAGCTTTTAAAGATTTGTGCACTAGGATATTCACTTATAACATTACTGATAAAGAGTGAAAATTCAGAAATGATGCCCATGTTCATCAGTAGGAGTTCATATAAATAAACTATAGGATGTCCACTCAGTGAGATTCTGTGTGTTTGTTAAAGATTGAAATTAGTGTGTATGTTCTGACCTGGAAAAAGACGAGATATTTTACGTGATCAGCCCTCCTTGAAAGGCAGTACATAAAACATTTCCTTCTTCCCCCCTTCTTTGGTAAAACACGTATCCTTAAATCTAGTTGAGTGTGATGATTGTATGAATCTTTCTACCTCTTGGAAACCAGATTGAGAGAGCACAAAATTGTGGAGTGGATTTTTTTTATCTTTCCATCATGGTGTGATGGAGAATGCAGAGAACGGATGAGTGTGCAGATGAGCAGTTGAAATGCTGACCTGGCCACATTCCTTGATCTCATCCACTCCACTGTTTAGCTTCGTTAACACCACCTATTTTTAATTTCCTTCCTGAAGAATAATATGACTCAGAAGTGTTTGATATGGTAGGAATTGTTGTTATCTTTTGTTTATTATTCCTGCTGGCAACTGCATATTTATATTTTAAGTTTGTTTTTTAACAAAGCCCAAGAGAAAACCTGCTCAGTATAAGGCTGGGCACGGTTGTTTGTCTTCCCAATTTGTTTTAGTGCCAAGTGGCATTTTTACAACAGATCTGAAAGAAGAACTTTTATAGTCTCTAAAAGCAAGATTTCATCCTCCATGTCAGTCATTTGTTTGCCTGGTCTGATGAGTCTTGTAAATTTGTCATCTTCAGGTTATTAGGACATGAAATCACCACGTAGCCTCAGTGAGGTAGAAGTAAATACCATTAGTTTCTCATTTTTGATACATGGAAATGGAAGCATATGTCAATAATGTGTCCAAGAATACACAGTAATCTATGTAATTAGATTTCTTAATATTCTGGAAGATGCTTTGCTGTAAGTTGCAGACACAGACTAAATGCCTGATAAATTAACTGGTGAATCTATGGGTTTGTCTAGATTCCATACTGGTTTTGGAGTGTTCTAGTACTGTTTCAAGTCTAGTAGTAACTACTACCTTACTCACCATTGCAGTGCTCTTGGCACAACTTTCTGCGATGATGTTTTGTATCTTTCCCGTCAAGTAGGCTAGCCAGCAGCTGTATGTGGCTATTGAAATATGGTTAGTACAACTGAAGAACTGAATTTTTTTGATTTTAATTTAGTCATACAAATGTATAAAATTACTTGATTTGCTCTCTTAACATATATTTTACATTTTCAGTGACTATTAAATGGTAGGGTCATAATTAGAATTTTTTATCCCTTCTTTTTTCTCTTTTTAAAATTGAAGTATAATTAACATGCAATGTTATATTAGTTTCAGGTGTACAACATACTGATTTGACACTTCTATTCATTACTCAGTGCTCATCGCTGTAAGTGTAGTCACCATCTGTCACACCATACAATGTTATTACATTATTGACTAGGTACTTTTCATCTCCATGACTTATTTATTTCATAATGGGAAGTTTGTCCCTCTTAATCCCCTTTATTTTGCCCCTCCACCCCGACCCACTTCCCCTATGGCAACCACCAGTTAGTAATCAGTATTTAAGTATTTTCTTGTCTGTTTTGTTTTCTAGATTCTCCATATAAGTGAAATCATACGGTATTTGTCTTTCTGTGTCTGACTTTTTTCACTTAGCATAATTCCCTCTAGGTCCATCCATGTTGTCCCAAATGGCAAGGTCTTACTCTTTTTTTTACAGGGGAATAATACTTCATCACGTATATTTACCACATTGTCTTTATCCATTTGTGTATCAATCCCTTCCATTTTGAAGTAGAAATGATATTTCAGACTCCTTTTAACCTGGATGATTTTAAGGAAAGAGATTTCTGGGGCTGTTACTATTCTGTTGTTTTCATTTAGGCTAGGAATTTGGGAGACAGCCAAAAGCCTAATCTTGGACTCCATACTATGTTACTTACTAGAGCATATAGCATTATCATTGTTTTGTTTTTTTTTTTTCTTTGAAAATAGCCACTGTTAACTTGTGTAAAAATCGGTTGTGTGATGTTAGTCCTATGATTTTTTTTTTTTTTAACCCAGATCCTTATAATGCAGCAAGGCACATTTTAGGTATTCTGTAGCACATGTGACTGGTGACTACCTTAGTGAATAGCACAGATCTAGAAGATCTGAATGACACTGTTAGTCACCTTCAGCTGGTTGACCTTTATAGAACACTGTATCCAACAGCTATAGATACATATTCTTTCAGGTGCACAGGGAACTTTACACCAGGGCATACCAGATACAAGGCCATAAGACCCTCTCAAATCAAAAGATTGAAATCTTATAGAGTATATTCTGTGACCACATCAAAAAAACAGAAAACAATAATAAGTTACCTAGAAAAGCTCACATATCTGGAAATTAAGCAATATACTTCTAAATAACTTACAGGTCAAGGAGGGAATTTATGGAAAATTAGCAATTCCAAACTAAATGATGATGAAAATATACCCTATCAATAATTTGGGGGTTAGGGTGCCTGGGTGATTCAGTTGGTTAAGCATCCAACTCTTGGTTTCAGCTCAGGTCATGCATGATATCATGGTTCATGAGTTCGAGACCCACATTGGGCTCCATGCTGACAGGCAGAGCCTGCCTGGGATTCATTTTCTCCCCCTCCCCCTCCCCCTCTCTCTCTCTTCCTCTCCCTCCCTTTCCTTCCCTCCCTCCCCCTCTCAAAATAAGTAAATTTAAAAACTTTAAAAAATACTTTAACTTTGGGGGTTTAACTAAATATGACTTTATATGGTCATATTAAAAAGAGAGGCTTAAAATTGATTTAAATTGATCTAAGTTTCTAACTTAAACTGCAAAGAAAAGAAAAGAAAAAAGAGGGGGAGCAAGCTAAACTCCAAATAAGGGAGCAGGAAGAAAATGATAAGGATAAGGGTGGAAGACTGACAGAGAAAATGAACTGCAGTGTGATATCCCTTCCTTTTGATAACTTATTCTAAGTAACTTGTTAGCCCATAATGACTGGCAATAAAATTAGTAAGGAAAAAACGTTACACTTTAAAAATTATAAGGAACCAATTTATAGGTGAGAGCAGGATTGAATTAAGCTAAATAATTAAAATCATGTTTATATTAGAAGCCTTAGTTTCCTTGAATTCACATTCACTGTAGAGCTCTGATGTGCCTGTTTTAGAAGATAATTTAACCTTTGGGGTGGGGCTTCTAGACATATTTTATAAACCCGTGAAAGAATTTTACTGACTAAGCCAGACAGGCACCCCTAAACCCATGAAAGAATTTTATTTATCTTTATTAAAAAAAATTTTTTTTTAACATTTATCTTTTGAGAGAGCACAAGTGGGGGAGGAGCAGAGGGAGACATAGAATCTGAAGCTGTCAGCACAGAGCCCGATGTAGGGCTCAAACCCACCAACCATGAGATCATGACCTGAGCCAAAGTCAGACGCTTAACCAACTGAGCCACCCAGGCACCTCTATTTATCTTTATTTTTAAGGTTGACATTTATTTTGCATGCACAAGTGGGAGAGGGGCAGAGAGAGAGAGAGAATCCCAAGCCCAATATGGGGCTCGAACTCAAGAACCTCGAAATCATGACCTGAGCCCAAGTTGGATGCTTAACTGACTGAGCCACTCAGGTGCCCTTCCCATAAAAGAATTTTAAAGCTGAGAATTTGAACTTAGTTTGGAAATGAGCAAATGGCATAAGCAGCTGTGTATGCACCCGACTGAGAAGATGTGTACTTACTTTCAGGACTGTGACATCTCCAAATGACTCTGCAGAAATGATTGGCTCTCAGGGGTTTGCAAAATCTCACTGAACTGAAAAGAATGAATATTTAAGGGGTGCCTTGGTGGCTCACTTGGTTGAACATCCAACTCTTGATTTCAGCTCAGGTCATGATCCCCAGGGTCATGAGACCGAGCCCTGTGTCCATCTCTGCACTGAACTTGGAGCCTACTCTGGATTCTCATTCTCTCTCTCTCTCTCTCTCTCTCTCTCTCTCTCTCTCTCACTCTCTCTCCCCCCCTCCTCCCTCCCCTGTGCGTGAGCTGTCTCTAAAATAAAAAATAAAATAAAAATTTAAAGAATGAACATTTAAGACCATACATTTTTTTCTTACAGGTTTATAGACAAGAAAGAAAGGTTAAACCAACTTAAGAGCAAGCAAGAAGAATTTCAAAAAGAGTGAGTTTCTCTTTTGTTTTTCCATGTGTGGAGGTTCTCTTGTCACCCTGTGGTTTAATTCAGTGCTGTGGTATGCAGATATATGGATTGCTAACTTGCTGAAGTAAGGATACAATTTCAAAGTATGGAAGAGCAGTGCAAGTGGAAGAAGCAAAATAGGAGAGATTATCAAGTTCCTAGAAAATAGTGGGATCATACCCAGTGCCTGGTACACAGTAGGCACTCAGTGACTAGACGGATGAATCAAATCCCTGGCCCTAATAATTGATGTGGGGCAAATGGGTCCAGAACAGTAGGCAAATAAGTGTCCTATAGGGCATCACCCCTTCCATTTATCTTTCTTCTTCAGGATCAGCGTTTTTGCAAATTGTGATCTGCATATCATCTACATGCATTAGCTAATGTTACTGCCTTAAAAATGCAGATTCTTGGAATCCTATCCTCAGATACTCTGACTCACTGGGTGTGGAGTGGGGGAAGGCGCTGGAATCTGAGTTATTAACATGCACCCCTGATGAATCTCCTACTCTCTGGATTTGAGAATCGTCTTGTAGAATCTTCTGTCCCAAACTGACTCAGTCGCTTTCCTCCAGATGCACCCCAGGTCTGATGAACACATTTGTAAGCATTTAAATCTTCTGAGACTCCCCACCTGACAGAAACCTGCTTAGATTTATTTAAGTCATTTCCCTAACTTAATCACAGGAACTTCTGTTTCTTCCATAGAACCTTTCACCCCACAGAACAGATTTGTACAGATGTCAGGTTGTGCCGTTTCTTTAGAAACTGAACATCCACATTTTATATCATGAATACTCTTGCAACTGTTATTAATAATTATGACTGATGGAAATGATTGATTATGACTGAGGACAGAGGCTCTGGTTGTTATGGAAATTTACTATGAATGTTTACAGAAACGTTCTGGGCAGTATTAAAAGTGTGAAAAGTGAGGCACCTGGGTGGCTCAGTCAGTTAAGTATCCGAACTCTTGATTTCAGCTCCAGTTATGATCTTACAGTTTCATGAGTTCAAGCCCCACATGGGCTCTGCGCTAACAGCTTGGAGCCTGCTTGAGATTCTCCCTCTTTCTCTGCCCCTCCCCCAGTTGTACTCTCTCTGTCTCTCTCAAAATAAATAAACTTAAAAAAATTTTTTTTTTTTTAAAGCACAGAAAGAAGGAGGTGACGAAAAAAATTAGAGAATGGGGAATTTGGAAAACATTTTTAAATGCCCAAGTTCCACTTTGGTATTTCCAGCCATTTTGAAGAAGTTACTTTAAAAACACATTGATTTTACATTTTGGAACTTTACAAAATTTATTATTGTCTTTTCTCTGTACAGGGTGTTAAAAGCTATGGAAGGAAAATGGATAACAGATCAGTTGGTAAGCTGTAAGAAGTATTTAAAGAATACTCTTTCTATGTGAGGTTACATGCTTTTAGGTTGGTAGTGCTTAAAAATTCATTTTGAATTTAAATTTATTTTGGTCATTTTTTGGCAGTCTTCTATTTGAATATATTTGTAGTGTGGGCCCTCACATATTTTATCTAGATACCAAACACCGAATATTGGCAGTTAATTTTAGAGCCATTATAAAGGATAAGTATCAAGTCTGGTATTGACATAGGAATACAAGAACCATAAACTGTCCTTTTTGAAAAAAACTTACTCATTGTAAATATACACTCCCTACATGGATTGCTGATTAAATGTGAAAAGTAAACTCCTAAAAATATTAAAAGAAAATATGGGAGAGTATTCATGTACTCTGCAGATAAGCAGGCCTTTATAAGCCATAAAGGAAAACATTTTGACAGACTACATAAAAGTTTAAAAGTTCTGTGTGTTGGAGACCCTGAGCAAAATGAACATAAACTGGGACAAAATGAGTACAACATATGAAAATAGGGAGTTTGATTAATAACACTTTTACTCAGTGTTGGTGAGAATATATACATTGACATATTTGTTTGGAGGATAAGTTGGTGGTTTGGGTTTTGTTTTTGTTTTTTGTTTTTTGTTTTTTATTACACATGTGGTATTTAGCAATTTTCCTCCTAAAACAAATGCGTGAATACAGGGATTAATGGATAGAGAAGCTGATTGACTACTGCATGGGTAGTAATCCATAAATAACTTAAATGCTCATCAGACAGGATAAGATAAATAATGGATACCATGTAGTTGTTAAAAAAGAATGTGATCAATCCATATGTGTTGATACGGAATGATGTCCAGGATAAATTCTTTAATGAAAGAGCAAACAAAAAGGCTAGAGTAAAGTATGATTCCATCTGTGTATATGTGTTTTAAATACAAATATACTCTAAAAATATCTGAAAAGATAGGTATTAAACTTTGAGATTACCCTTGAAGAATGGGAAGGAGTCAAGCTAACGATCATTTTATTTTTTCTCTTCTGTGATGTTTACTTTTTTTCACAATAAGCACCACTCATAATTTTTCAATAATACTTGAAGAATATATGTGATATAAGTGAATTCTTATGCTCTGTTATAGAAACAAAGTATGTCGTATAGAAAAAGATCGTTAAAGGCTATTTATAAAGAATCCCATTTCCATGTTTCTAAATTCCCTGTACTGTTTTCTAGTTTTTCTATCAAAAACTTCAGTACTGGTTCTTAAAGACTAATACCCTATAAAAGTGAAGACATCTCATTGCTATTTCATCTCTCAATCCATCCATCAGTCCCCATGAATCTGTTTTCAAATGTCTGTCCAGCAGAGAGGTTAGCACTTCGCCAGCTGGACTATCTCTGCAGTCTGCTCTACCCCTTATACCATCAGGATTAAGACCAGTGTTAAACACCATAAACATTTGAATGCTGTTTTAAGCTTTGAATTATCCACGTTTACAGAACAGATAATCATATTTTTTTTGACTAGCAGGTTGCATTTTTACTGATCTTTTATTCACCTTAGGGGAAAAAAAACTTCTGTTTTTATTGAGTTTTTTATTATTTTGCAAGTAATAGTTGCTTACTGTATTAGTGAGATAATACAGTGATGTTAATGATCTCCTCAGGGAATAGCATAAAGAGTTTCAAGCAGTGTAGTAGTGGAATCTTCTGTGGTCTGTCTGTATCTATACTCACCAATATGGTAGCCACATGTGGTGTTGAACATTTGACATGTGGGTGGTGTTGAGTAGGAACTGAATTTTATTTTATGTAATTCCAAATTACTTTTAAATAGCCACATGGGATCACTAGCTATATATTGGACTGAGCAGGTTAAGAGAATATCCTGAGAATATCCTTCACCATTTTTCTCTGTCCTCATTAACACATAAAAGAACTATGTGAGAGAGGGAGGCAAACCATAAGAGACTCTTAAATACAGAGAACAAACTGAGGTTTGCTGGTGGGGTCTTGGGGTGGGGTGGGGCATGGACTACTAAATGGGCAATGAGCATTAAGGAGGGCAGTTGGGATGAGCACTGGGTGTCATATGTAAGTGATGAATCACTAAATTCTATTCCTGAAATCATTATTACACTATATGTTAACTAACTTGGATTTAAATAAAAAAAAAACTCTGTGAATTTCTTTGTCTTAATTTCCTACAGAATGACATTTTTTTCTGTTTTGTAATCCACCATTGTTAGTTACAAAAGTTATAATAAGTATAATTATATTGGTCTTTTCTTCATTGTGTTTTCTAAGATATGCTTCAAAATAATAATGATCCTGGGTAGATAATCATATTCATCATAAGAGACCAACATTTGTGATATTTATTGTATATATATTTTTTTAAGAGATGGAAAATAATGTCCTGCAAGATGAGGATTGAACAGCTAAAACAAACAATATGTAAAGGAAATGAAGAAATGAAGATAAGTAAGTAATTTGCCCCTCTTCTTCTAGACCTAATAAAGCGCCAGTGTGGAATTTTGTTGGATTAATAAGCTAGAGAAAGAGAGGAGGAGGGGGGGAGGCAATAGCAACCTGGAAAGGTTTCCTGCTTGCCTTCCTCCTCTTGTAAAACATTTCTGTAAGGATTTTAAATAAATAAATATATTTATATTTTTTTTCAAAGAGATATTATATATATACATGTATATGTATGTATAAAACTACTTTGAATATACTACTTCTCTCAGTTAAAAAAATTAAGGAATATGTATTTTACATTTGCCTTTGCTAACAGGAAGCTTGGTACTCCATTATAATTATTAGTTCATTCCAGAAGCACAGAATATTGGCTTTTCTCCATGAGTGAGTCTCATACACATTTTAATCTGTATTAATCTTACATTATATTTGCATATATCATACTTTATTATAGATGGTTGTCAAAATTTAGGAGAGCCCTCTTAGAAATCTTGTATCCTTAGAAACATTACATGTATTTTTGAAAATCAGTGTTTAAAGTTCAGAGTGAGTCACCATCATACCTCATGAATCCCTTTCTTGTCTGCTCGTTGCGTTCAGAAGCAAGTATTTTATAGTGGTATGTAAAAGAGTAAAAGCTTCCTTTGAAAATGTCCTACTAAGGTGCTCCTGTGGCGTTTCACAGGGTTACTAGGCTAGAATGGCAGGCAGCTTGGTGAAGAGGTGCTGAGCATGTGGACAGCCGGTGACCCACTGAACTCCACATGCATCTCCAGAGGCCCTGGTTCAGGAGCAGCGTAGAGACTCGTGACTTAACATTGGTTCATCCTCTTTCCACAGCCTTCCGTGATGCTCACACCAGGGGTTTGCCACCAGGCATCTGTGAGCCCCCTTAAATTTCTGGAGTTACTGAGTTTGTGCGTTTCCCTAATGAGCGAGTTTAAGACTTTGATCAGCTGATTTTAACAGATTCCTAACTCCCCAAAACAAAATCGCCACAGAGAAGATTTGGTACTAAACGCAGTGGGCCTGCCTCCTACTGTGGTACCTGATGGAGACATGGCCACAGTACAGCAAGCTGTGCGTACGCTGAGCAACAGGAGGCCTGGGCTCACCTGGACCATGAGTTTGGCCTGGTGTAGGCACAGCGTGCCTTTGTTCACTGGTATAGGGGTGAGGGCATGGAGGAAGGAGAGTTTTCTGAGGCCCTCGAGAAGGATTATGAGGAGGTTGGTGTGGATTCTGTTGAAAGAGAGGGTGAAGAGGGTGGAGAGGAATACCAGTTACCATTCTTTTCAGCCCTGTGGCACGTCACACTCAGAACTTCCAACATGGGCTGACAGGCAACAAATCTTTCTGGTTAGACTGTCTTCGCTTTTAACTGTGATCATGTCTTTTCCGCGTGTGCCTGTCACATTTTTCCATCACATGTCGGAGTAAGGGCTTTAAAAAGGAAAACATTAAATAAAAGCAGTGGACCCTGTAACAGTGCGTTCTCTCCCTAGCAAGCCATCGGAGTCACCTGGTGACCCTTGTGAGGTCGAGAGAGAGTCCTAGGGCCCACCCTGAGCGTGAGAAATTGAAATCTCATGTGTGGGGACTGCATCAGTGGTTCACAAACTGTCTGGAGTGAAAGACCAGTTTTTTCCTCTGTGGTGTCTAATCTGTCATAAACTGACACCAGTACTTGGACACTTGGATATCATGGCACTGGCATATTGCCACGTGAGATAGGCAGTATCTGTAGGCTAAACTTAACTCTGTATTTCTGTACTTCTCTTGTCTGGCTGGTAGAAGTTTACTGATGGGCCCAGATCCATAGGCCGACTCTTGAGTAGCCCTGCTCTGGGTGGTACTGCTGAACCTACCAGTGTTGGGAACCACAGATGAGACTCAGAAAATTTTGCAAACAATTTTAAGGAAGTTAATGGATTCCAGAAACTATGCATGGTCTCAAGTTCACAGATTAAGAGCTTGCTACCCAGTAGATAGTATATTTTTTTTAACTTTGTTGAAATACCACAAATATTCAGAAAAGGTTATATGTTCTAAACTGTAGAGCCTGATGAATATTTCTCCGGAATCTTTTGATTTTATGTGTCATGATATAGAGTAATACAGACATTATATATATATATACATATATATATGAACCTTGAATGAAGGTTGAGTTGATCTGTGCTACAGACTTCCTTATCCAAACAACCAAGAGTAGATGACAGAAAGAGCATCGAAGTGCTTTTATGTTTAGGGGAGATGGCAGGGAGAGAAGGACAAGTGAAACTCTTGAGTGCTGAGTCTGCACTAGTGCAGATTAGGTGACTGATGATTTCCTGCCATCTGTGGAGGATCTTGGTATTAAGTTCTAAACTGTTTTTAAAACGTCTGACCACCATATGGCCAAACATTCAGTTGAGCACTTGGCAAAGAACTCAGTAGAGATCATGAAAATGAATGAGCTTGCTGGAAAATTAGTGTGATGGAACCAGAAAGACTTAAACATTAGAACATCCACATTGAGCAAGAATGGTAAAGAGAATGTGCACCTAAGGAGAAGTAAAACTGCAAGAAACTTTATGGCTACAGTGAAATACCTAGGTTCAGTGGGCCTCAGTCAGAGGACGTGTCAAACACGTATTGGATGCTTATATTTTAGTCAGAGAACAGCAAAGCTTTGTTTGGATCTGGTATAAGGAACTAAGCCGTGTGCCATAGGTGACGTACCCACAGTGCCATAGGCCTCTGAAGAGCAAGAGGTCTGTGGAGCATTTATGGAGGGGGGCCTCAATGAATGAGAAAAATTTGGACATTTGAGGAATAGAAGCTAATAGCATTCCTAGAGAGACATTGATCTGAACAGGATAGGAGTGAGACCTCATAAAGGGAATGATGACTGGTTCTGTATCCATACATGTGTGCATTTAAATAGTTCTACTTTGGAGAGCCTGGGTGGCTCAGTTGGTTGAGCATCCAAGTCTTGATTTTGGCTCAGATCATGACCCCACGGTTGTAGGATTGAGCCCGGTGTCAGGCTCTGCACTGAGTGTGGAGCCTGTTTGGGATTCTCTCTCTCTCTCTCTCTCTCTCTCTCTCTCTCTCTCTCTCTCTCTGTCTCTGTTTCCCTGTCTCTCTGTCTCTCTCTCACCCTCTGCCCATCTCCCCTGTTTGCAATCTCTCTTTCTATCCCTCTCTCCCTCCCTCTCTCTCTCTCTCTCTCTCTCTCTCTCTCTCTCTGTCTCTAATTAAAAAATAGTGTCACTTTGTGGAAAAGGTCTGGAGTGTCTAGTAATTCAATGAGGCTTGAATGAAGGGTGTGCAGAAGGGAACAGTGGGGTATGTGCCGGTGTGGGGGTGGCCTCAAGTCCAGGGAGGTCGGTCTGTGTTTGGCAGTGGAGACCTGCCAGGCACTGGTTACGGTTGAAGAAGACTGAGCGAGTGACAGCATGGAGTGGAGCCAAGCTGGAGATGGGGTTTGGGTGAGAGTTAATAAGACTGTAACAGTGGGAATGAAAAGAAAGCCCTAGATCTAAGGAACTGTCATGGAGTGATCAGCTCATGGAATTGACCAGCAGGGGACTGACTTGGGCAGTGGGCGGGTCAAGTGTAATCATTAAGTAGAGAACCTAGGTATCAAGATGAGGCTTTTGTGGGAAAATGATGAGCTTGATTTTGAACTTGTCTGACCTCCTACATTGTTTCTAGGCGTCTTTCTGAGATTTTACAACTTGTTTTTGCCACTTTAGAGAAGTTTAGCCACAACCTAACACTCTAGCAGGTCTTAATCCCAAACCTGAAGGAGCTCCGTGAAAAGGACACACATCAGACAGGATGAGCATCTGTCTCCTTTCTTGGTTGTGTTGCTGGGCTTTTGTTGTCTCTGTGGAGCTTCAGATATGGCATAGAATAGCTGCTTGCTGGACAGGAAAATCAGATGGCCAATAAGTTTTTTAAACTTGCACTAGATACCTTTTCTGCCCAACATGGTTATTCTTCAGTGCTTACCATAAGTCAGGTACTGCCTGGTCTGAGCTTAAACTTGATAGCTGTTGAGTGGTTCTTGCAAATGATGACTACAGATGGAGACCCAGAGTCCTTTTAGTGGTGGTCCACATTGATTTATGTGTAAAATCTACTTAAGCTGAACTCTCAGTTTCCATTTAGCTTTATCTAGTTAACCTGAATGAGCTTTTGCTTTCAGTTAAACTGCAGGAAGACGCTTATTAGGCTTGTGTGGTGGGTTCTGCACTGCCCAGGAACTATTTGTAGTGATAATTGTTGCATGTGATTTATTTATTTTAGATTCCGAAGGCCTTCTTAAAACCAAGGAAAAGAATCAGAAGCTTTATACTCGAGCACAGCGGCATCAAGAGAAAAAGGAGAAGATTCAGAGGCACAACCGCAAACTGGGTGACCTGGTAGAAAAAAAAACCATCGACTTAAGGAGTCATTATGAGCGTCTGGCAAATCTTCGGCGATCTCATATATTAGAGCTCACCTCTGTCATTTTTCCAATCGAGGAAGTAAAGACTAGTGTGAGGTACGGTGAGTCTTTTGACTCTAGGAATAGATCAGGTTCCAAAGATCAAGTATTTTTCAAATATGTCAGCACCTCATTTATTGGGTTCATTCTAGGGTCATTGGCTTTCCTGGTAATGAAACTGAAGTCTTATCTGCTTCAGCAAACAGTACACACTGCACGAAATTGGGGAGGCAGCCAAGGTGAAGGGCGGTGGCCCTCAAAAAAGTGGGGCGCTTGCTTGTTGACTGATCCGAGCCTTTTCCTGGTAACTAGCCACCACGGTCAAGCATTGGATGCTAAGTTTAGTCTTAGGCTGTAGTGCACGGAGACCCTCTGGAATCACTGGATGGACAAGACGGTAGTTCCCCACCTGGATGTTCATTAGAGTCACCCAGGAATGTTTGAAAAATACAGGTTCCAGAGGATACAACTTCAGCCTCCCAGTCCATCTCCCATTACTTTTATTTATTTATTTTTAACCTTCCCCAGATGATGATGAGGTTTGAAAACTGCCACTGAGGAGTGGCATTTTGCTTTCTCACTAACCATTTCTCATTTGCTTTCTCACTAACCATCAGGCTCTTCAAGTTGAGGATTTTCCTCTCCCTTTCAGTTGCCCTCACTTCCCAGCACCCTTCCCTGGACCGTCCGTGGACTGTTGCTAGTTAGGATTATTACTATTTTTTGCTCTACTTTACTATATCCTTTTAGCTCTTGCAGAGTTAACTTCCTAAAAGCCTAAAGGTCTGGTTGTTGCTTCTGACTTGAAAACCTGCTCTCTGACTCTTAGCACGTAATTTTTCATTAGTAATACTTGTTAAATATGAAAAAAAAAGGCAGATTCAAAATAGAGCAGAACAGAAAGTTCAGAAATAGACTCGAAGGTAGCCTTTTGGGTCTAGAACTTGGGTTGTCTAGAAACCTCGAGCACAGTGGCAGGGGTGCTTGGGTGGCTCAGTTAAGTGTCTGACTTCGGCTCAGGTCATGATGTCACCTTTGTGAGTTTGAGTTGAATTATCTGTCTCCCTCTCTCTCTGCCTCCCTCCCCCCACCCCAACACGCATGTGTGGGCTCACTTGCTCACTTGCTCTCTCAAACATTAAAAAAACAAATAAAAACAGGTGATCAGTTTTTTGGAGAAAAAAGAAGAAAAAAAAAAAATTTTATTCTATTTTTTTTTTTTTTTTTTTTTTTTTAAGTTTATTTTTTTAGTAATCTCTATGCCCAGCATGGGTCTCAAACTCACAACCCCAGGATCAAGAGTCCTATGCTCTTCCGACTGAGCCAGCCAGGTGTCCCGATGCTAAATTAGATTCTGATAGGGGTGACTGGGTGGCTCAGTCAGTTGAGTGTCTGACTTTGGCTCAGGTCATGATCTCATGGTTTGTGGGTTCGAGCCCCTCATCAGGGTCTATGCTGACAGCTCAGCCTGGATTCAGATTCTGTGTCTCCCTCTCTCTGCCTCTCCCCCACTCACACTCTGTCTCTCTCTCAAAAATAAAATAAAAAAATTAGATTCTGGTAGGCGAAGATATCATTGTTAAAACACATTACAGTAAACAGAGACACTGTCTTTTTTTTTTTTTTTTTATGTTTGTTTATTTTTGAGAGAGAGAGAGACAGAGTGTGAGCAGGCGAGGGGCAGACACAGAATCGAAGCAGGCTCCAGGCTCTGAGCTGTCAGCACAGAGACTGACACGAGGTTCGAACCCACGAACTGTGAGATCATGACCTGAGCCAAAGTTGGATGCTTAACCGACTGAGCCACCCAGGCGCCCCAACAGAGACACTGTCTTAAGACACTGTCAGATTTTAGGAGACTAAGAAGACGGACAATGGCATACAAAGTTGCAAAAGAGAAAACATGGAGAAAAACTTTCTCCTCTGTACCTGTGCTGCTTAAGTCTTGTGTAATAGTGTGTATTATTATATGCTATGACTTTTTTTAGGCGGATAGTTTTGAAATTATTCCTATAATAAGATATCTTGTTCATTCACATTTCTCAAACTTCCTTAAGTGGAAGAAGGAAGTAGAGGTACAGCTTAGAACTGGCAGTGGTGCCCTCACACCCAGTCTTCCCCGTGCCAGCCAGGAGGAGTTACTTTGCAGGTGCGCTGTGGCAGAAGGAGAAAGGATTGAGAGCCACTGGCTAAGAGAACAGAACCTAAACTTAGAGCAGTACGGAAGACTCTTCCCAGTCTGCCAGTTTCCCACCTACTTTTCCAGCACCATCTCCTGGCACTTCCCTCGTGAATCCTACACACAACCACACTGATCATCTCCCCTCCCCAGACACACTGTGTTCTTCCACCATGGTGCATCTGGGGCTGCTTGGATCTGTCATTCTGTTCTTCTCTTCAGGCCGGCCATTCTCAAAGGGTCGTCTGTGGACCTCTCAGGGCGTCCGTACAGTCAGAAGTATTTTTATAATAGTAACACTGTTCCTTTTTCACTGTGTTGACAGTTGCACTAGTGGCTCGGAAGCCATCGTGGGTAAAAACTCTGGTGCCTTAACAGATGTCTAGGCAGGGGTAACCAGCTGTGTTACTAGTCATTGTATTCCACCATGTACTCGCAAGTTTTGAAAAAGTGTTTCCCATCAAGAATGTTCTTGATGAAGCAGTAGAAATTATTATTTTTATAAATTTTATTAAGTCTTGACCCTTGTGTACTCATCTTTTTAATAAACCACATGATGAAATGGGAAGTATGCAGAAGCTCTTTTGCTCCTTACTGAAGTGCCATGATTGGCTTAAGAAAAAGCACTTGAGTGAGTTGCAAGTGGAACTAGTTGGTTTTTTCACGGGACCCTATTCTCACTTGACAGAACATAAGCAAGATCTGGGTGTTCAAGAGATTTAAGTCCTGACCAACAGCGCTGTGCTGTGCTGTGTGTTTCAGCCCGTCAGCGGACAGTGTCACTCTTCACTAATTTTCTTGTTTGGAGAAGTACAGATTTTTTTTTTTTTCCCTTAAAAATAGACTATGATAGGGGCACCTGGGTGGCTCAGTCGGTTGAGCGTCCGACTTCGGCTCAGGTCATGATCTCACAGTCTGTGGGTTCGAGCCCTGCATCGGGCTCTGTGCGGGAGCTCAGAGCCTGGAGCCTGCTTCAGATTCTGTGTCTCCCTCTCTCTTTGTACCTACCTCATTTGTACTCTATCTCTCTCAAAAAATAAATATTAAAAAATTAAAAAAAAAACACACAAAAAATACTATGTTAACTTGTAATAGGCTTATTATTTCCAAATGAATTAATAATTTAAGTTCTTTTCTGATTTCTAATACAAGTAAATATCTGTAGTTTAACCCATGTACACAAAAGCTCTTTGGGGTCCTCAAAAATTGTAAGGATGCGAAGGGGTCTTGAGACCAAATCGTTTGAGGCCTTGATACTTGAGGCCCTAGCTTTGGGTGGCATCTTTGCCACCCTGCTGGGGGCTTCTGTGCCACAGCTGCTTTGAGCTTCATCTCTGATAGAATGACTTACCTCTGTATGTCCCACTTCGCTTCCTTGTGTGTGCATCTTCCATCGTTCTGTGTACGAGGCAAGTATCTTGCATGCTCTTTAAAACCTAGTCCCTTGAAATCTGTATGCATGTTCTGATTTTTAGAGATCCTGCAGATGTGTCCTCAGAGAGTGACAGTGCCATGACCTCCAGCACTGTGAGCAAGCTTGCCGAAGCCCGGAGGACGACTTACCTCTCCGGGAGATGGGTCTGTGATGATCACAACGGGGACACCAGCATTAGCATTACAGGGCCTTGGATTAGCCTTCCCAACAACGGGGACTACTCTGCCTACTACAATTGGGTAGAAGAGAAGAAAACCACACAGGGGCCTGGTGAGAAACAAAATAGTCTCTGAAAACTTTTATAAGTGTATGTATTTTTTTAATTGAGCTAGAATTGACCTAACAAGATGAACAGTTTTAAAGTGTAAAAAATTCAGGGACATTAGTACGTTCACAGTATTGTGCAGTTACCACCTCTGTTTAGTTCTAGAGCACTTCTATCACCCCAAATGGAAACTCCGGGGCATGAAACTGTCTCCCCCGTCCCCTCTCTTCCCAGCCCTTGGCAACCCCTACAGATGATCCTAACTTACAGTGGTTCACCTTAGGATTTTTTGACGTTATGGTGGTATAAAAGCCATACACATTCAGTAGAAACCACGCTTTGAATTTTGATCTTTTCCTGGGCTAGCGAGATGTGGTACATACCCTCCCGTGATGCTGGGCACTGGTGGCCATAGCTCCCAGGCAGCCACGCATTCATGAGGGTCAACAGCTGGTAGACGCACTGATGACTGTTCGGTGTTTCCCTTTCTGTATGGTGTTCATTAAGTAGCATGAGATAGTCAACACTTTATTATAAACAGGCTTTGTGGTAGATGATTTTGCTGAGCTGTAGGCTAATGGAAGTGTTCTGGACCTGTGTAAGGCAGGCCAGGCTAAGTTATGGGTGTATCAAGGCACAGCCCCATCATAAGTCAAGGAAGATCTGTAGTTTTGTTTTCTGTCTCTGTAAATGTGTCTGTTTTGAATATTTCATAAAAATAGGCTCATATATGTGTGGCCTTTTGTGTCTCGATTTTTTTACATAGCATGATGTTTTCAAGGTTCATCCATATTGTAGCATATATTAGCATTTCATTCTTTTTATAACTGAATAATATTCTATTGTATGTAATGTGGATATACCACATTTTATATCCAGTCAGTGGATGGATTGAAATATTTTTTAGATATTTCACCTTTTAGGGGATGATATTGCTCTATTTATATAAAAGACTTCACTAGTTAGTATATTTAGCGTGTTGTGAATCCCGTTTTTAGAGTTTCTTTGTAAAGAACTTGTTTTTAGCAGGCCTACATGGAGATAGAAATACCCTAATAGAAAAACCCTTAAAAACCCCTATAGGTTTCTTTGGTGGAAAGAAGATTGTTCATTTAGTCATTTAGCAAATGTATAGTGAGTATGTGCTTTCTGTCACGCACAGTGCTGGGTGCTGGTGACACAAAGGCGATGTCACCAAGACGGGTGTAGCCCTTTGCCTTTCTGTGGGTAGAAGGACAGGAAGCAAGCACTGATCAAAGGCATCTTACTGAGTGTGTGTCCTGGACAGATCCAGCACCATTTGTGGGGTGGGGCTACACAGGAAGGGACTGCTTTTCCATAGGGCTGTCAGGGGAGGCCTCTCCGAGAAGGTGACACTTAAGTTGAGCATTAACTGACTGCTTTGATAAATAATACCTCCTCAGGTCCAAGCAGTTCAGACTTTAATTTCATTTATGTTGTGCCTGCTTAGGCCCATATGCTTAGGTTACATTCTACTCAGCACAAAACCATAAATGATGAAACATTAATGTCTGGCCATGAACCTTTTGTAAGTAAGGATCAAAACATAACCATCAACAGCATAATGATTAAATTACAAATCATGAAACCTAGGTTCATTGGTATTTTTTGTTGAAATTAAAGTTGTTTGTGTATGATTGTTTTTCTACTCAGACATGGAGCACAGTAACCCCGCTTACACGATCAGCGCTGCGTTGTGCTATGCGACTCAGCTGGTCAACATTTTGTCTCATATACTTGACATAAATCTTCCCAAAAAGCTGTGCAACAGGCAAGTAATTAAAGGTGGCGACCTTTATCTTAGATCTCTTGTGTTCCTGTTGTCTTCTTATTCTAACTAAACCAAAAACAGGAATTTAAGTATTACTAACTGTGAAAAACTGAGATTAATTTCAAAAGCCTAACGTGCAAGTTTGCTTCAGTATCTTATAATTGCACATGAACTCTTTATTTATTTATTTTTTTTTTAATTTTTTTTTTCAAAGTTTATTTATTTTTGGGACAGAGAGAGACAGAGCATGAACGGGGGAGGGGCAGAGAGAGAGGGAGACACAGAATTGGAAACAGGCTCCAGGCTCTGAGCCATCAGCCCAGAGCCTGACGCGGGGCTCGAACTCACGGACCGCGAGATCGTGACCTGGCTGAAGTTGGATGCTTAACCGACTGCGCCACCCAGGCGCCCCAGCACATGAACTCTTTAAAAAGACCACAGAGAATTCTCCCACTTAGAAAAATAATTGAAAGAAAACCCAGGATATCCAGAGGGTATGCTCATGTGGAAGAACTGGGTAAATTGTGACAGTTAGGTATTTTTTTTCAACTTTGTAAAAAAAAATATGGTTTAAAATTAAAAAAAAAAAAAAAAGTTAGAGGTGCCTGGCTGGCTCAGTCGAAGGAGCATGTGATTCTTGATCTCAGGGTTGTGAGTTCGAGCCCCATGTTGGGTGTAGAGACAACTTAAAAATAAAATCTTAAAAAAAAAAACAAATGTAACGGTTTACAATCTACTCAGTTCCTACTATGACCTTCCTACCTCTGTCCAGTCATCCTTACATTTCAAACCAATGTAAGTCTGTATTACCATCTCTCTCCTCTTTTAAACAAAAGGTATTATACTATACTAAGGTGTTTTGCACCTTGCTTTTTGAGTGTTTAATAAATATTTGAGCCTTGTTCTGGGCACTGAGCGGGTACGGTGGTGATGAAAACAGAATCCCTGCCCGAGTGGCACTTTATTCTAACAGAGGGATGAATGATAAATAAGGGGTGTGTGTGTCAGAAGGTAATAAATACTGTGGAGCACGTTCAGGGTGAAAGAGTGGGAATGGGGAGGTAGGGAAATGCTTGTGCGTGAGCAGGCAGGTGTGTGATCACCTGTGACCCTGAGGGAGGAGGGGAGCAAGCCATGGGGGTCCCCGAGGGAGAGGCTGCAGGCGAAGAGAAAGCCCTGCAGAGAGTGAAGGTGGAGGTGCACATCTGGTGGGCCTCGGAGGGCTGTTGTGAGCCTTCGGCTGTCCTTCTGCATGGAGTAGACAGCAGAGGCTTCTCCATGTGAATGTGTCAGGATCTTACCAGTCCCCTATTTATACTTCATGGAATAATCTTGTACATTTGTCATTTCATTACTGTTCAGAAATTTTTCAGAAGCAGAATTGCTTGGTTAGAGGGTGTATGCATTTGTAATTTTTATAGATGGCGGTGAAATTGCTCATGAGGGCAGTAGTTCATTTTTAGAAAGTTTCTGGTTAGTATAGCTTATAAAGAGGCAAAGGAAATTCAGTTTTGTACTGAACTGTGGGGTAAAATATACTCCTCAAAATAGACATTTTAACAGAATTTCCTCAAAAAAAAAAAAAAAACACAACTTTATGAATTGTGTGTTTGTTTTCCAGTGAATTTTGTGGGGAAAATCTCAGCAGACAGAAATTTACTCGAGCAGTGAAGAAACTGAATGCAAATATTCTTTATCTCTGCTTTTCTCAGGTATGGAAATACACTGTGAGCTAATTTTTAATTTGATACATGGTTGAAAATATTAATCAATTTTTTGCTTTTTCTAGCATGTAAATTTAGATCAGTTACAACCACTGCATACTCTCAGGAATCTCATGTACCTGGTTAGTCCGAACTCTGAACACCTGGGCAGGTAAGAAGGGTGTTTGCTTTTTTCTAAATGGTGGTGTTGTGAATACTTCTAAGGAGAGTTGTATGTGTCGGCAGAGTACAGGGGCCTGTCCCCCACCCCCAGAGTCTCCAAAAAGGATAAAAATAATCCAGTCCCGCACAGGAGGAAACCAGAGGCTAATCCTGTTTGCGTCTTTATGGTCCTTAAAAAATCATTTCTCAGAAAATTAATATCCAACATTTTTAACACCTAAAACAAAAGGGAAGAACCCAACTGTTTCTGGAGTGGGGCCTCCTGGTGCTGTCCTTGAAGACCAAAAGCCCTTTCTTTGAATCCACGTCAGTTTCTTCCCAGCCCCGTGGAGGGGTCTACCCCATTTCCTGTGCATTTGCTTTCATGCCCGCTCGCTACTCCCACCATTCTTCCCAATTTTCTTTTTCTTGATCTGGCCACCATTTGTTGGATGTAAAACTTGGTAGAAGTTGATGGAGTGAAGTAGTTTAAAATCTATTAGCTTAAAAACAGGTGTCAGTAACAAAAAACACCAACCAGGACTAGTCATTGGGCTCTTTCTAGTCTCTCGGCCCATAAAAGCAGGACACAGATGAGGCTTTTCTTTGGTGTCATCCAAGCGGCCCTCTCTGAGCACTTCTTCCCTTGCTCTTGACGGTCTCCACGTTTCTGCAGATCTGACTTGGTTAAGGTATTGGCATTTTTGAAAGAGAACAAAGAAAAACAGAAGGTGGAAAGTTATTTTGGGGAGGCCCTTTCCCATGTTCATTTGCTTTGACACTGGAACCAAGGCTCAAGGGGTACCCGCTCCACTGGCCAGGAAGCCAGGATGTCTGGCTTCCTCCATGTTGCAGTGAACTTTTGTGGTGATCTGCCCTTAACCACTGGCTTGTGTATCTCCCCCCACCTAGAACAGTAACTTTCCTAAGACATAGAACTCTTTGGAAAAAGCTATGTACTCTCTCCAGGAAATAGCACACACACCAGAATTTTGTGCCGTTTTATAGGGGAGTTCATGCCCCTCACCTTACATTCCATTTATTGGTTCACGAGCCACACAAACCTGTTAGAAATCCTCTCCAGTTTTAGTGGCTGATTTCTGTGGGTTTGCTTGCCATTCTCTCTACCTTATTTGTAAAGGGTTCAACATTAGGATATTGATCCTTTATAATAAGAACAAATATTTATTGAGCCAATATTTATTGACACTGGGCCAACTGCCTGACATGCCTTAAATCACAAGTGGGATTATTACTCCTATTTTACAGAGCGGGTGGAAACTGAAGCTTAGCACGGTCAAGTAATTCATGCCCATGGTCACAGAGGCATGAAAGTAGTGGAACCAGGGTCCCAGCACCCATCTGACTCCAGAAAGTAGTAGACACTCCTGCTTTTTAACCAGTATATACCACTTCATCACGTTAACGGATTAAAGAAGAAAAAACATGTGAGGTCAGCTTGATAGATGCCAGAAAAGCAGTGAATAAAATTCAGTTCCTATTAATAGTTAAAACTCCTTGTAAATTAAAAATAAATTATAAACAAATATCTATAGATATCTACCATAAACCTACAGAAAAGGCTATGATGACATTTTACTTATATAGATGTTTGATAAAAGAATTCCTCTCTAGTCGGGAATAAACAAGGATGCCTGTTATCACTGCTATGTTAACGTTGCTCTGGGGGCCTAGGTGAGGCAAAACATTTTTACAGAGAAGTAAGCTATGTTTATATTGTAAAGAAACTAAATTGACATTATTGTAGAGGATATGATTACTGAACTGGACACTTAGGAGAACTAAAACTATTAGAAATGATACTTCAGAATGGTGACCGGATTCAAGGCCACCATACAAAGAGCCGCTGCTTTCTTATACGCCAGCAACTAGTCAGAGGATACAATGAAAAAATGAAAAACAAGATTCCTTTTATTGTAGCAACAAAAACTATGTATAGGAATAACCTTTACAAAATATATGCAAACCTATATGAAGGGAATATGAAACTTAAAATTATGCAACACACATTTCTTGAATGTTTGCCAGGCACTGTATGAGGTGTGGGACTGAATGAAAGAATGCCTGAGGCAGTGAAGACCCTTAGGATTGTCTAGAAATAGGAAGGCTGAGTATTATAAAAATGCTACTTCTCCCCAAAAGGAAACCTGATCAGAATTTCAACAGATGTTTATTGGAACTTTGACAGGCTAATTCTGAAGTTGAATTAGAAGCACAGTCTGCAAGGAAATTGTGAAAAAGAATAGTAAAGGATGAGCTTGGCCCCTTTTAACGCAGCATATAAAGGTAATGAAAACAAGGTGCTGTTAGCATGCAAGTAGGTGGAGCAGTGAGACGAGAATAGAGTCCAGAAGCAAACCCTGTATATGCAGAGAATAGGTGATAGGGGTAGCGTGCTGCGTCAGATAATAATAGCTCAATAATGGTGAGCTTAGTTGGGTATTCATACAGGGAGAAAGTCGAATTCATACCACATTCCACCCAGATGAAACAAAGACCTTATTTTATTTAAAAAAAAAAACCCAAAAACAAAAAACCTAGAAAATAACTAGGAGAAAAGACAGTGTTTTATAATCACAGGGTGGGGAGGGAATTCCCACACAAGCCGCAAAGTCCAAAAACCATGAAGGAAGGAAAAGAGTTACATATTTTACTATGTCAAACCTCTAAATGCCTCTGGTAGAATACCAGATACCATACACAAAGCTAAAAAGACAAGCAACAGATACCCTTTGGAATCTATATAGCAGACAAGGGATTCAAATCTAGACTACTTGAAGAAATCTTTCAAAAAACCCCTTCAAATCTGTAAAAGAAAGGCAAACCTAATAAAAAGTAGACAATGGATTGATATAGGCAGTTCACACACAAAAAATGCAACTGGTCCATATTCAAATGAAAAAAATCTTCAGCCTCAACTGAGAATAAAGTGTAATTCAAAACAGCTTTCCAGTTTTCACCCATCAGTTTGGAAAAATGGAAAGGACTGATGCTACTCAGTATTGGTGGTGGTTCAGAAAAACAGGCACTCTTCTACTGGGGGCAGATTTCTTTGGAGGGTCTGAAGCTATCTGTGGACTCACCCTTGAGTCAGTGCTCCAGTTAGCACCAGGGGGCTCTGTCTGACGGAAGTCTGTGTACACAGCCAGGCTCATGACATTCGAGTCTGTAGTCTTTGAGCCAGGAGGAACTAGAGCTTCAAAAGTCCTCTTTCACACCTGCCTCAGCCACAATCAAGGCTTTGGAGAGATTGTTACTGTAACTTGGGTGGGATTTTCTGTTTCCATTGAGATCAACTGAACTGAGGATCCCATCCAGAATCCAACATAAACTTTTTTTTTTTTTTTGAAATACAAACTTGCAAATATATTCAAAATTGCAAAAAACAATAGTAGTACAAAGACATATACCCTTTACCCAGACTCACCTTTGTTACTGTTCTACCCTGCTTGCTTTATCATTTGTGTGATCTCTCTAAAAATACACACACTTTTTTTTTTTTTTTTCCCTGAACGCTATGAGGATAGGTTATGTATACCTCATGGCTCTTGACTCCTAAATACTTCTTCATATATCTCCTAAAAATAGGGATATTTTCCTGCTTGACCATAGTACAGTTACCAACATTAGCAAATTTCACATTGATAGAATATTTTAATCTACCGCCCACCTGCCCATTTTGTCTATGGACTAGATTAATGTCTTTTATTCTACTGTCCCCTCTAGCACAGGATCCAGTCTAGAGTCTGGTGTTGGACTTAGTTGCTGTGTTTCTTTAACCTTCTTTAAATCTGGAACGTGCTCATAGCCCACTTTGTCTTTTACAACATTAACATTTTTCCCTTTTTTTTAATAGAACTTTGATTCTGAATTTGATGTTTTCCTGTATTGAGACTCTAGGAATTCTGTGCATTCTAGGCTGGAACACTGCCTGGGCAGGAGTGTTTCCTGGACACTCTGGAGGCCACAGTGGCCTCCTGTCCCCTCATTGGTGATGTGAATTTGATCACCCACTCAGGATGCTTTTTACCTTCTCCACTGCAGAATTCCTGTATTTGTCTTTTCTTGCAGCTGAGTAGTCCGTGGAGAGACAGACCATGCAGTTACCCTGCTCATTAGAATTTTCCCCAGGATTTAATATCTGTTGATTTTTCTTATATCATTCAATCTTTATCACGATGGCGCTTACCTTAACACATCATTATCGTCCAAAGTGTACAGAGTTTATTCTTGAAGTTATATATTCTGTCAGGTAATATTTTTGAAATAAGATAGTTTGCAAAAGAGACTTTAAAAAAACCAAAAAGATCATTTTGTTGCCTTAATTGGTAAGAATAATTCCCTCCAGCATCATGAAAAAATTAGTAATCTTTATTCTCCAAAGACATTAAGCATAAGAGACTTAATTCTTCTGCTAATTTTGTGTAACGTGTGTGGCTCAGGGTATGCTGGGCAACAAAAATTGTTCCAACTGGCCGCTTTGGGAATCATTGACTGCTTTTTCAGTTGAAGTACTTAAATGAGCACCCATCCATGCCAAGTAGACTCTGCCCTGTGAGATTCCAAGCAGAGAAGTACCCAAGTGGTTTCCAGGGGAGCTCTGCCTGGAAGAAGTATCACCCTCCCCCCCCCCCCCACACACACCTCCCCTTGTATCACTTCTGCCTGTCCCCTGGGAAAACCCTTTAGGAGGGGGGTCTGGGGACCGTGGCAGTCTCCCACCAGTTGGATAAGGTGGCATCGAAGAGGGACAGAAAGCAGGCTGTGCCTCTGAGCTAGCAGAAAGGAAGGCTTGAAATGGCGCCCGGTGCTGAGGCCCCTGGACAACAGAGCTCAACAGGACAGAATGAGAGAGCTCTGTGTTTAGGAAAGGGGGTAACCCAGCTAAGATACTTAAGTTGTGAACAGTTTTAGTAGGCAGCCGCCACGAGGAGAGAGAGGTGGCTCTCTGGCAAGCTGAGGCCGGTGGGACTGACTGGAGGCAGACGCTGGCGAGGAGGAGGCAGTAGTGAAGTAAGGACCTGAGCTGGAGGGACATGGTAAGGATTGGAAGGGGACTTATTTGGTGATATGAGGGAGGAGGCCCGCCTGGCTTGTTTTGAGACTGGTCAACTGGCTCAGATACCTGAGATGAACCTGGGAGGTTAGCCCTTGGATGGAGAGCTCTAGCAGGCAGTGAGGCTAGGAGGAGAGGTATCAAAAAAAACAAAGAAAACGAAAGGTAAGGAGAATCTTTTAAGGAAACAGGAAAGGGATACTCTGCTAAGGTGCTGGTTTCAGTAGTTGTTGATTTGAGAATCAAGCTGCAGGGGGAGGTAGAAGGGTTGTGAGGAGAGTCTCCCAGTTCCTGCTGCCTTCACCCCTTGCAAAATTACCCTTCTCCTGGTAAACTTGGGAGCCCCTGGTCTGAAGGGCTTTTTGAAATGTAAATTGCTCCCAGGAGACCAAAGGGAAACCCTGTGGTGCATCTTTCAACTTAGTATTTGTATAAAGCCCTAAAAACAGTGCCTGGAACAGAAATGTTAGCTGTTACTCTTGCTGTGTTTCAGCTGGGAAGCAGGGTTGTCTTGGAGGAGCAAAGGCTACCTGACCCTGGAGCAAGTGATTTGGAAGGTGTGGGTGTAGTGAGGTGCGCTGGAGGCCAGCGCTGCACTGTTTCACAAAGGCTGTAAAGAATTTTGGGCCATAGGCCAAAATGGCAGGCCGTACTCTAGGGTATTTCTCATTTCTGTTATTTTTGCTAGCCCCTGTCATTTTCCCCAACGTAAATATCACTGAAACTGGTAAATGAACTGAGGCATGTGTCCTTATCTTGGGGGTGGAGAGAGAGGCCGCTGGAGGGACTTGGCCCCACCCCGTGGATGGCCGCATGGAAGAGAAGTGGGTGGGTGACTGTGCACCCACCCCCCCCCCCCCCCCCCCCCCCCCACCCCCACCTCGCCCAGCCAAAGAAGGAAATGGCTCTCCTGAGGCAGGAGCTGACCGACACTTGAAAGGGGCAGGGGAAGGAGGCAGCAGCAGAGCTGGGTGGGGTTTGCTGACACAGTTCCACCGTGGTGCTGAGGAGCTGTCAGAGGGCGAGGCCTGAGAAATGTTATTAGATTTGGAGATGACGTCATTAGGGACCTCTGGGGAATAGTTTTCTCCCAAAATATAGTGCAGAAGTAGGCACTATTCCAGATGAATACAATCTAAATAGTTATATCTCATTCTGTTATAAATGTGTCCCTTGAAAATTATGGGATATCTTAAAATGTGTGCAGGAGCCTGCTGATGACACCCATCCAAGGGAGCATTGCTAACATGCATACAGCCGTACCATTTAGTTCTTTTGAGTCATAGGAATACAGTAATTGGAGGCTTCCATAAGGCAGAGAACATCTGTACGGTTTTTTCCTTTACGTTTATTTCTTGTTCCACCAACTAATATACCAGAGTATATATCAAGTGACTGTTTTTGTCAGAATTGTCTCATTAAAATGCATAGATGATACAGTAGTATAAAACAGGGAATTGTACTTTGGACCAGCATGGTTAGTCTCAGTGGTTGGGTTTTTCCCATCCAGGATCTTCACAAATCAAGTAGGTAGAGTTGAGGAAAAGTGTGGTATTGTGGTTTTGTTCATTACTTGGATGGCAGTTATTTAGGTAAAGAAAAACTAATTATAGACCAACAGCGAGCACAGTGCTGACTTGGGAAACAGGTGGAGTGGTGGTTCCGGACCTCCTATCCTGTCAGGCCTTATGTCATGTGTTGTCACAATGCTGGTTGTCTTTTTTTTTTTTTTTTTGACGTTTAGTTTTGAGACAGAGCGCCAGTGGGAGAGGGGCAGAGAGGGAGAGAATCCCAAGCAGGCTCCATGGTCCATGCAGAGCCCGACAGTTTGGGGCTTGATCCCACAAACTGTGAGATCATGACCCGAGCCGAAATCCAGAGTTTGGACACTTACCGGCCAAGCCACCCAGGCACCCCAACAATGCTGGTTGTCTTAAAGACTCCTTCACTGTGTGTGCACAGGTCGGGACCCTTTGAAGTGCGAGCGGACCTCGAGGAGTCCATGGAGTTTGTGGACCCCGGCGTTGCCGGGGAGTCAGATGAGAGTGGCGACGAGCGCGTCAGTGATGAGGAAACCGACCTGGGCACAGACTGGGAGAACTTGCCGAGTCCCAGGTTTTGCGATATCCCTTCCCAGCCTGTGGAAGGCTCCCAGAGCCAGAGCAGCCAGGTATCCCCGCCCATCGCGAGCAGCAGTGCCGGTGGAATGATCTCCTCTGCCGCAGCCTCGGTGACCTCCTGGTTTAAGGCTTACACTGGACACCGCTAACGCACCCGGACCAAAACATGCCAGGTTTGCATCAAGATAGTTGTTCTTCCACTATGTTCTAGTAAAGTTTATGTATTCAGTTAAAATAGTGCCTGGAACAGAAAGAGGTTAAACCATTGTGTTTTTGGTAAAGCAGGGAGACAAGCATTTCTGTTTATCAGATGGCCGATGGGAGTGACCCACATGCTTATAGTAGAACAGCAGGGTCAGAGGTCCTTCTGCCCAGACCAGTGTTGGTGGAAGAAAGACCAGTGTGTGTGTTCTGTTGAAGCAGAAAATTCACTTGGGCTCCCTTCAGTCACAGGCCACAGGACCCATGGATGCAGGTTGACACATTGGTCCTTGTGATGTGGAGACTGTTCCTGAACACTTCACATTTTAGAGGCAGAATCACAAGGAAGTGATTCTTGATGATCAGGACTTGCAAGATACAAACTGTTTCATATGCGTTTGTTCTTATGCCATCATTTTTTTGTACAGAGAACCAGCAGGCAATTTGAAATACTTGATTTCTTTAGGATTTGGTCATGTTTGGTTTTTAGGTCAAGGATTTTGGTTTGTTTGGAAGGAGGGGGGGTGTTTTGGGGGAGGGGAGGGGTAGTTTGAAAATTATCTCATTCATGCTGCTGCTGTCGTAGCTTGTCAGACATTCCTGGTTTTCTTTATCCCCACACACCAAAGAAATGAAGGTCTTTTTTATTTTTGGACCTACATCCATGAACAGAAGAATTCCCAGCTGCAGTGATGGCCTGGAGATTTAAAAACTATTTTCTTAGATTCTGAAGGGAATTAAGTTCATTCTCAGATTATTGAATTCCTACCATCTACACTATGTGCATTTTGAAGCTGAACTTTTCTTCTGAGTGAAAAATAAGTTATTAAGGTTGTTCCCTTATGTAAGTGAAATGCCTGCCTGGGCACAGGTTAAAAGCCACTTAATTAAATGGCCTCTGGTCATTCTTCTGGTGTCCCAATTTCTTTCTAAGGGATTCAGTAGGTGGCAGGTTTTCCAAGAGAAAACCATCCTGCTTGTTTTCTTAGAGGTCTTTGTTGCTCTAGGGACACTGTCTTCACTCAGAAATGCAGAGCAAATCGTTATAGCTGATACTATTCTCTATCGTGGGGAAGGCTCTGACAGAATTTTTCCTCACCAGGAGATCATTTTCAGCTAATGTGTCTGTCTTGTCATTCTCTTAGTGACAATCTTATAAGAAAACTGTAGAGGCATTATGTACAAATATGTAAGTAGTTTTTTATTTTTAATAATTGCAAAAAAAATCCTATGTAACAACTACAAAAAGAAATCCTATGAAAAATTCCTAACAGGCATTATTACCATATCTTGTTAGTGTGATTAGCATGACAGTACCTCAGATAAATCATTCAGAGATTTGCCCTAGCTTCTTTTCTTCTTGTAATTATCATAGTTGATACTTTGCCTCCAAATCCGAGGTGCTATATAGCTTTTGCTGTTGGTATATTTAGTGTTTGGTAGAGTTGCAGAAGAAGGGTTTATTTCTATCCAGGAGTCACAGGTTCCCAGACTCTCTGGATTTTCCACTTAGGGAGGAAACGTGTTGGTTCTCAATAGCAGGTGTCTGTTTTAAGTGCTCAGCTTCATGACTGCTGAGCTGGCATTGTACCACGCAGGTCTGAAATTCAGAGAACGGGTACGGCAGACTTGAACAAATACCAAATGAACTTAAAATCCCATGAAATGAGGGTTGTCTAGGCATTTCAGACCCTCAAAAAGAAGAGCTTAGTCTCCAGTTTTGGAAGACGCATTTGGGGCTTGGGGATAGAGACGGGACTGCAGCTAAAAGATGCACAGTCATGGTTTTGCTCAAGCCTCTTACGAAACTATGAATGGGAGATTGAGCTAAAGAATAGAATCCAGAGGTCAGAACTCATATCTAGAGTAATTCAACAGAACTTACAAGAATATGGGAAATTAGGGATTGGTAGGGTATATTTTGTTGTTTATATCAACTAGAGGCACTTTATTTAGGGTTAAATGATCAAACCCTTTAGTGGTTTCAAACACCAACATACTGGCTTACACTGCTGAGATATTTTGGTTTTCATTATTTTGCACTGGATCCACCCTGTAAATATTCTTAAATATACATTTCAACCACTGTTTTTTCCTACTCTCTTTGCTGCTCATTAAAATCTTTCATGTAGGTGCCAGAACCATATGTAAACAGCTTTTTAAAAATTGAAGCTGGTATTTTTTTTTTTTTTAAACAAAAGCCATAGAACTTGGTCATGTTTTCCATATAAAATGATTTGTCAAAACAAGGTAATACTAATAAAAACCTACAGGCACCAAATAGGCTGCTTCAAATGGTCTGTTACTTTTTTTTTTGTAATGGAATATAACTAAGAAGTTTTGCACATCTTTAAGTTAAGGGGAAAAACAGTATGTCAACATTGGGTGTTGTTGGACAGGATTCATTTAAGGATTCGTGTTTCGATAATTCGGTAAAGAGCATTCAGGAGCATGCTGTTTTTAAAAGAACTACAGTGACTTAGAATCTCCTTGTGGTGTCATGTTGCAGGAATTTCCCATTACTCTGTGACTTCCAAACCAGTTTGAGTCATAACAAATGTTTTCTAAACTTTTATTGTATTATTGCAATAAATCTTTTAACAGTACTTTGCTAATATGTATGTCTTTTTCAAGCTCTGATTGCTCGTTTCTATTGATACATCAAGGGTAGCAAGAATGAAATTTGACTGAAATACTTCATACAAATTATAGGGTAATCTTTTTAGAATTTTTTGCTAGGTAATGAAAAAGGCCTGGTAATCTTAAAAATTAGAGCTTATGGTGGTATTAACAGTAACCGTCTATCTTTAGTAAGCTGGGAAAAACTAGTTGCTTACCAGTTACATACTTTCTGGAAAGATGCATCTATGATGCACATGCCCTGCGGTGACTTGGTGTATGTAGCACAGCAGCAGCTCTGTGGGAAGGAATGCACGGGGGCCTACAGGGTGCCCATATGGAACCTGCCCAGACTTTCTTCAGGACAGGAGAGAAAGAGAAATGTCAGAGGTTGGAGGCGATCTGTTGAGTTGAGAGAAAATGCAGATAGTTTTGAAGAATCACTCTTCCCCTTTTCCCCCACCCCCTTTCAGGTTAGATCCTGGAGAAGAGTGATTACTGGGGAACTGCTGCGTGGTTCGCCCTATTGTTTCACCTGCAGAAAGCTACCAGGTAGCAGGAGGAAAATGGGCAAGGAGACAGAAGGGTCCCAAACAGGGCACGCGCTTCAGTGCCAGTGCCCTTCCTCCTCCTAGTAACCCTTCCAAACACGCTCCTCTTATCTAGTGTATACTGCTCGGAGGTGCCCAGCCCCAGAGCTCCATCATGACTGATGTGGGAATCAGGGCAAAGCAGATAGGAAGCACTAAGGATAACTTTATCCTTAGTAGTTGGGTGGTCATTAAAAGTTACATCAACAAGATGTACCAGGAATTTGAAACTGGGCTTTGGGCAGGTCACCTGAACTTCAGCTATGAGATGCTCAATGAGAGAAAGCCACCACCAGCATCCCATTCCAAGGATCTGGTGAGAAAATGCCCTGAAAAAAAGAAATACAACACATAATCCTAAAATTTGTATGGAACCACAAAAGACCTTGAGTAGCGAAAGCAGTCTTGAGAAAGAACAAAGCTGGAGGTATCACAAACCCAGGTTTCAAGATACACTACGATGCTGTAGTAGTCACACTATGGAACTGGCACAAAAACAGACACATAGATCCATGAAACCAGAGAGCCCAGAAATAGACCCATATTTATATGGTTAAGCTACATACTATAACGGAGGCAAAAATACACGATGAAGAAAAGACAGTCTCTTAAATGGTGGTGGGAAAACTGGAACACTTTCTTATACCATATACCAAAAAAACTAAGAATGGATTAAAGACCTACATGTAAGACTTGAAAGCATAAAACTCCTAAAAGAAAACATGCTGTAATCTCTTGGACTTCAGCTTTAGCAACATATTTATGGATATGTGTCCTCAGCCAAATATGAACTCTTGGAACTACCACAAAATAAAGCTCTTGCACGGCAAAGGAAACCATTAACAAACATACAGGCAAGCTACTGAATTCGAGAGGATATTTGGAAATGAAGTATCCAGTAAGGGTTACTATCCAAAATATATAAACTTTATGCAGTTCACACCAAAAAAACCCCAATCCACGTCCTGACCTGAACAGACATTTTTCTGAAGAACACAGAGAGAGGGCCAACAGACACATGAAAAGGAGCTCAACGTCACTAATCATCAGGGAAATGCTAATCAAAACCACAATGAGATACCACCTCACACCAAAATGGTTAATATCAGACAAGTAAATACTGGTGAGGATGTGAAGAAAAGGGAACCCTGGAGCACTGTTGGTAGGAATGTAAATTGGTATAACCACTCGAAAACAGTGGAGAGTTTCCTCAAAAAATAAGTACCACATAATACAGTATTTCCACTACTGGCTATTTACCCAAAGAAACAAAAAACACTAATTCAAAAAGATATGCACCCCTGTTTATGGCAGCATTATTTGTAATAGCCAAGATATGGAAGCACTCTAAGTGTCCATGGATAGAAGAATGGATAAAGATGTGTATACATGCACAATGGAATATTAACCACAAAAAAAGATCTTGTGTGACAACATAGACGTAGAGAGTATTATGTTACATGGAATAATTCAGAGAAAGACAAATACCATGATTTCACTTCTATGTGGAATCTAAAAAAAGTGAACAGACTCATAAGTACAGAAAGCTGGTAATTGACAGAGGGGAAGAGGATGGGGGGATGGGTGAGACAGGTGAAGGTGGATTAAGAGGTACAAACTTTCAGTTATAAGTCACGGGGCATGCCTGGCTGGCTCAGTAGAGCATGCAACTCTTGACCTTGGGGGTCATGAGTTCAAGCCCTACATTGGGTTTAGAGCTTACAAGTCACACAGATGGAAAAGTACAGCATAGGGAATATAGTCAATGATCTTGTAATAACATTGTATGTGACAGGTGGTGACTACACTTACCTGTGATGAGCACTGAGTAATGTACAGAATTGCTGAGTCAGTGTTGCACACCTGAAACTAATAGAACACTATATGTCAACTATACTCCAATAAATTTTTAATGGGATTATAATAAATGAGTCTGTGTGTTATGTCTGTATTTTAAAAATGCAGGATCTTCAGCACCAATCAGAATCAGCACTGTCCAGTGGAAATAATGTAACCTGTATGTGTAAGTTTAAATTGTTAGTCTCATTAAAATGGTAAAAATAGGTACAATTTTTATATTCAAGATATCCAAAATATTATTTCAACATGGAATCAATATGCAAAAACATAAGATGGGGGTGCAGAGAGGGGCTGCAGAAGGGTCCTATATTGTATTCTTGCCCTGAGACTGAAAAATACTGGGGAAGACTTGCCCCACACACATACCCTTATAATAAATCCTCCTCAAATTCACTCATTTTGGACGTGCCCTCAGTTTCCTGTTGAGACCCTGTGCAATGAAGAATCTTTTGAGTATAGACTGGAATAAACTGAGGGGTCTTAGGCCCAGACTCCTGGCCGTGGAAAAGAATGCAGTAATGGGAAAAGGTCCCAGCTGGGTGCTGGGGCAGCTGCGTCACCATCCCTACCCAGGAGGGTCTGGCAAGTATGTGGTGGAAGAACTGTTGACGGCAGGCCACACACCCTGCAGGAGAATCCTGCTCAACTGCCTACACAGAGGAGGCTTCAAGAGTAAGAGCACAGTGAAGGCCAACGGCTGAGTCCCAGAATAAGGAAGGCCAATGGGTCAGGCCTGGCTCCGTCTCTTCTCCGGGTGGCCTGCAAACACCAGTTGTGCAAATAGGGCATCTAACCTCTTAGATGGGGGAGGGGGGAACTGACACAAATACAACCTTGCTCTACATCTTCCTGATTAGCAACTTAGGTTGAATTTGGTTTTTGAAGAACCGCATCGTATTTTTCATACTACTTAATAGAGACCTGAAAACACCAGTTTGTAAGTCAACTGTTTGATAGGGGGGAGGAGACAGAAAGGAAGTAATTTAAATAGTACAGGCGTTACTGCTCTGATTAACTGGGAGATGGGATGTGCCAAATTCCTCAAGTCTCCGTTTCTGCTGCACACAGCTGGTCACTCAGCAAGAGCACCTCCTCTTTCGTACCTTACACGTTTCTCACCACTGTTCATGGTATACATCACTGTCTACTGGGTGATGGACACAAAGGATTTCCAAGAGTAATTCCAGCTGTATGTCATTTTCCCCCTAAATGCTAACTTTAGAACCTAATCCGGGCTGTGTTTCATCATTCCAAAGAGAAAAGCCAAACATTTAATAGAGCCTTCTAATTTTCAACGTCTTTTTAATAGCTCACCTTAATCCAAAGACAATTTGAGACAAAGGGTCCCTGAACTGATTTGTCCTGAGGTCTTTTCTCTGTTAAAGAGTGGATGGGGCAGGGGGGAGCTTTGAGGGAATTAGGTTTCATTTTGCTTTTTAGAGGAATATCACCTCTCACAAGGGTTGTTGCAGTGTAAGAGACTGTCACCTCTCTGTTCCTGACTCCCTTCCCAGCTACCAACACCAGTGGCTCTACTCCTCTAAAATAATACCACAGTCAAATGAGCCACCTAGAATAGGGGTGCTGCCTGTGGTTTCGCTTAGGCATAAATACACTGGAAGTTACCCACCGGAGCATGACTACAGTGATGTTTGCTCTTCTATGAGGTTGTGCAAACACCGGCTATGGCCACAAACTTAGGAATGGCATACACGTCAATAGAAGGGATTGCACATTTCCCACAGAGGTACTTTTACCAACTCACAGAGATTGCAACACTAGCTTGTTTGAACGCAGGGGAAAAGCAGGGATAGAAATGATCAGCTTCCCCCCAGTGCTAGGTGCTGTGCACAGCAGAGAATGCATTTCACTGCAGCATGGTACCTGACCAGAAGAACTACAGAACATCAGTTGTTATTATACAGCAAGAAGTCTAGTGCAGACTGGCTTCGTTCTGGTTTTGAGACAGGCTGTGGGGAAAGGAAAGGACAAACAGCCAGTCTGCTGAGTGAAGAAGAAATGAAGGCAGTGAAAACCATGGAAAATGCCTGGGAATACCCACATAATAAAAAGTCTCCAAGGCCAGTCCATAAAGGTTGGCAGGGAGGCCCTGACAAGTCCAAGTTGGAAGGGATAACTGGACAGAGCCCAGGAAGGATGCTCCTAGGTCATGCGAAACTGTCAGCACACAGCCTTCTGCAGCCCCAAGGCCCAAATCAGCCTGCTGTCAGGAGCCACCTGCAATGACAGAGCCCAGATCATACCAAATGCAAAACTGAGTTACCCAGCACAAATCTAGGGCTGCTATAGGAGCATCCCTAACCAAGAATGCCCCCATGGGACCAGCTCTGATTCTCCTAGATCACTTTATCCTCCCCACTTCAGGTTTCTCATACTCGATGGAAAGTTAGTGTAGCCTAGAGCCATCAAAACCTGCCAGTGCACCTCACATTAAGGTGGTCCCTAGAGAGGATTATTAACGTTTTATGGAGCATGTACTGTGTGTGAGGCACTGAGGGGATGGCATGACCAAACTACCCTCTATGAGCCCATGGTGGGGGAGCAAGGTCAATACATAAAACAGGACACGTGGCAGATGTACACAGGGTGCTTGCTGAAAGGCACCCAGCCCAATAAGGTGGGCAGAATGGGGTGGGGTCGTGTGCACCTCCAGGGCACAGAACTGTCAGTGTGCTAAGGTAGGGAGGGTATGTGGTCAGTTTCGAAGGATTCCTTCACATGGCCATTTTAATGCCAGTCATTTTGATAAGGCCTGGATACAAATTTTTTATCTTAGCCCCTTTTCCATTTCCAATTCATTCCTGCCTTGGCTATCTGGCATCATCCACTGGGCAGGGAACAAGAGCTGAACTGCCCCAGGGATGATTCCCAGATTTCTCTGACTTTTCTTCCTAATGGTGGGAGAGGAAAACTAAGCCAGGCACATCAGAGCCTCTGAGCAAAAGCCGAAAGGTGTAAGTCTTCTCAATCTGTGTCCCCGTGGCAGTGGAGGAAGCTAGGGTCCTGGTGCCCACACTGTTGTTTCCCTTTCTTAGGAGTCTAAGGTTCTGGAGCAGTGTAGGAAGGCGGCTAGTGCTGCACTGTGGCAGGAAATTTCAAGTGGGCTGCTTCCTCCAGCTTGGCACTAGGGGGCTCTGAAGCACAGCGCCTTCCCCTAAGGGGAAAGCTACACTCCTCTAAATCAAGACCAGGGAGGGGGTGGCCTCTGATGCAACCTGCTAAAATCCCCCATCATTCACACAGCACTGGGAACTCGGTCCTGCCACAAAGTTCAAAAGGGGTCGTCCGTAATCTCGGAGGCCAAGAATCACATGCCAAGATGGGGTTGGGGTATTCTTACCTTGTCCTCTGCTCTCGGTCAACTTGAGGTACAGCTTTGCGTCCCATGTGAAAACCAGATCCTGAATGGCTGACTTGGGAAAACCAACCAAAAGAATGGTTTATTTATACTGCGTGTCCACCTGGGCAAATGGAGGACCAACAGCCAGCAACGAGAGCTACGTTTTCTGGGCACTTACCGCACACCCAGCTGTCCTCTAAATCCCGTGTGTGCAGATCTGCTTTGATCCTAAATCACAAGCCATGACAACGCAATCTGGAAGGTATGAAGAGATGGCCAGGGGAGGAGGACGAGCACTGGAGACGTCAGCCCAGGGCGCTCAGGCTAAAAAGCATTTCCAGCATACCTCCACTGGGGCAAGACCAGAGGAAGGGCACAGAGCCCATCAAGGAAAGGGAAGCTCTCTCAGCCTCTCCTTGTCCTGTATCACAGACGCATCAGTGAGTCTCGGGCTCTGGCCTAGCGTGTCAGAGGTGTCACTGTCGTTTCCTGCCAGGGACAGACTCGTTCAGCATTGAGAGACACTTTTCAGTTTTAGTACTGCCTCTTTGGAGAGGAGCAGCTTGCCTACCGATAAGGGGCAGAACAGGCCAAGGCAGATTCCAGTGTGGAAGCAGCTCCAGGGCCACCCACCCATCACCTCAGCCACAGGTGACCCTGGCTCCACCTGGCTCCAGTCCTGTCCCACTCTCCTTTGCTGACCGAGCCAAAGCCTACTCAACCTTTACAGCTCTCTCCTTCAGAGCCATGGAGGCCTTTACTCAATCACTTCCCCATCAGCCACTCTCTGGAGGTGACAGCAGTTACAAGGGTTTCTGGTGGGTGCCTGATTTCAAGACTAGTTTTTAGGTCCTCCACAGAGCTTTCTGGGGTCTGATACCTTCCAGCCGCACCCAGCATTACATGACCATAGACCTGAATGTATCCTCACTTAGTAACGATTAGTTATGCCTAGACAAGCAGTGAGAACATTCTAGATAATACCTTCTCCAACAGGAGATACAGTGGGTGGGTGTTGGGTAGAACAAATTCAAAATAAGCGTTCAAGTGTTGCAAAAATGTAAGTTCATAATGTTAAGTGAAGGTGGTCTCTTTCCCGTGGCAGAAAAACAATTTTCTCTCCCTGCTTCTCCTAACAACTAAAAAAACCTTAAACTCTTAACGATTCAATTCACAACATAATTCTCCAATATTACCTCAAAAAGGGAGGAAAAGAAATCTGCAAAACTCAGGTCCCATTTAAGATGCATGTTTTTATTGAAGTTAAAAAAAAAAATTCATAACCAGACAGAAAGAGTAAAGTAGACAAGAATGTTATAATCTGACTATATAATATTCTCTCATTCTTGATGGATCACTAAAATATAACAAAGGATTTTTCTCTATACTAATTTTAAGGTTGTCCAGTTAAACCATTATTTGGTATCTTCAACAGGTTAACCTCTTAACTATTTAGAGTTTCTTCTCAGAAACGTTCATATATTATACAGGAAACATTCATAGTTTATTTGGGAAACATTCATATTTTATACAGGATGTACAAATTTAAGATGAGACCAAAAAAAAAAAAAAAAACCAAAACAAAACAAAAACCCACACAATTGTAGCCGCAACACTATCCTAGCTGCATTGTGGGGATGCTCTTCAGTCAGCTATCCGCGCTATACAACTGGATTTAATAGTGTTATTTACAGAGGGGTCAAAAGCACTCATCTAAGGTAAAGGCGCTCGGGTTTAATGTGCACTTTCACAGCCCTATGAAAACACAACCATTATATACACTGTAAACACCACAGGGCATGAAATCCATCTCCAACCACAAACCTCAATCTCACAGATCAAGCATACAAGGGCTAAGGTAAGGTGCCTGACTTTTCCTTTGTAAGCATACTTTTCATCCAAGAGTGCTGCTATTCTTTCCAGAGGACACTATTCACTTATTTCAAATATGGTGCCAGTGCTTGAAAACATTCTGGAACCCCTTTTTGGGGATCGCCTGCATAGTCTGCAATGAACTCTTCTGAATGTCCTTGATGGTGGCAAGTCTTTGTCGTTTGAGGATGGATTTGATTTGGGAGAATAGGCATAGTTATTCACAGCCAAGTGAATCAAACCATGGGGTACCACCCTGGACCAAATGGGAGGTGCCACTATAAAACAATGAGACCGATTTCCTTGTACAGCTCGTAAAGCAAGAGTTTAAAAATTGCCTGAGCAATGGCAGTCCTGATGGAATACGTACGGATTCGCCTACAGTGACAGCTCTGAGAGGCAACACTCACTTGCATGGTAGCTCTACAGCTCTAGGTGGGGTTCTGCAATTCTAGAAAACCAGTCCTTCTGTTGCCTCTCATGTAGACTTTAGTATTCCTCTTCAGTTTCAGTCCCCTTCGCTTTCTTATGGATTGCCCGATTAAAGCTGTGGCATGCAGGGACCCAGTGATTGTCATGAAGCCCCAGCTTACAGCCAGGGAAGGCTTTCTGAGACCGGTGGCAGCACATCCAGTATCCTGGCCCGTAGGGCAATGCCTGGCAATAGGGCTTGGGGTGCCACCGGCACAGGGACACATCCCCTTTCACGTATTTTTTCTTGCACTGCTTGCAAGGGTCCTCTCTGTATCGTGGATCTCGCACCCAGCGGGAATCTGCTGGCCTGATATTGTAGTATTCAATGATAAACTTGAAATAGCAGCAGGTACACTTAAGAGCCACTAAGCTCTTGGTGGGAAGTAACCTGAAGATTTTCACCATGAGGTGGTGGGGCAGAAAAGCCATGTACTGCTGAGGCTCCAAAAGCTGCTGGATTTTAAACCTGGTCTCCAGAAAGTCATGAGACACTTGCTTCTTCCAACTGGATGCCTCAAGCACCGGTAATGTACTTTCCACAGGAGAGGCTGGCAGGACAAATGAATCAGCTGAAACACTTTTTTCCTCAGTGGTACTGTCACCCTCAGCAGCATCCTGAAGGTGGCCGGCAACGGAAGACTCCCTTGTGCTTTCATTCAACTGGGAACAGTCTGACTGGTGCTGACCAGGTGGCAAAAAAAACAACATCCCTGGAAGTGGGTCTTCACAGGGCTTTAAACTAGAAGGCTGGCCTTGCTCTACCTTGGACACAGTGATACTAATGCACAAAGATTCCTTTCTTCTCTGATCAGGATTTTGGCTAGTAAGCGGCACGAGCTCTCTACTCAGACAATCAACGGCATCTGTGGGCAATTCAATGGCTTGAGGGCAGGTGCCAGCAGGAAAAGATGACCCAACAAGTTCTTCTGTCATCTCCACATCATATTTATTGCCATTTTTCAGGGCAGTTTGCTGATCTGGCTCAAATTCTGCACTGTCCATGAGGAAATTCACACTCGCTGGCAACGACGGACAGCCCCGAGGAGCACCGTCCCAGGACTCATCCCCCTTGGGAGAACAATGGTCGGCTCTTGAGGGGCCACAGTCCGCAGATACAGACCCCACAGGATTCACCTGAGTGTCTGGTGCCTCCAAGGCCCCTTTGTTTGTTTTGCCTTCATTAGCCTGAGTGCCATTTGCAAGCAACACGCGGCCCACATTTCGACGGAAGCTGTTATTCCTCGAGAGGCTCCCAGGCTCACGCTGGCTCTGCCGCTTCAGGCACTCAGACTCCAGCCTGGCTACCATGTCAAGGACACGGACTGGCTCGCTCTGTGGTTCACCAACCTCAGAATTTCCCCTTTCCGTGGATTCTTCACAAGCTCCTGGGGCAGAAAAGGGCTCGGAGGCTGGGGGCACACTTCTGGATTGCCCAGGAAACTTCACCACAGCAGGTGAGTTAGTGCAGTTTTTCGTACATGTAGCTAGCAGGGCACTGGCTCTTTGCTCGAGGAAGGCAACCATCTGTATGACTGACAGAGGCCTCCCGGCATAGACGCCATCCCCACTGTCACTCACATAATGCACAGAACAGTGCTCAATGCCACATGCAAAGGGCTCAGGCTGGTAGCACCTGCTGTTGACTTCCCTCATCCTTTCCAACTGTATCTTGGCTTTTTTAAGATCTCCTGATTTTTTCCTTCTTTTAGTAGCTCTCCCATCAATATCCCAGGAGCTTTTTATTTTCATAGATCCTATCCTATTGCTACACTGGTGGGCTGCAAAGAATGCAATTTTCTCCTTGGTATTTCCCGGTTTCACAACAGCCCAGATATCAAGCGGCCCTTCCCCTTCTTCACCCTGGTGGATTGATGCAGACGGTGCATTCTTCTTGGTTTTAACATTCAAGCTGCTCTCTATCGGACTCTTCCCACTCATACTGCACAGAACATTTGGAGAAAGAATCCCAAGAGGCTTTCGAGATGACACTTTACCAAGAGAGGGTGAAGGAAAGACACTTGGTTTCATGTAGCTAGCTTTGCATTTTTCATCATTTATAGCTTCGTGGTGGCTCATAGGAGTTCTCAAAGTTTCCCTGCTGATTTCCAGAGGTCGCTCTTTCTTCTGGAGTTTCCAGTATGGCTTTAGGTGCATAACAGAGGCTCTACAAGAAAGAAAGACATATTTGATTAAGGTGGTAACTTTGTTTTTAGAAAAGTTTTTTTTATTTTTATTTTATTATTATTATTTTTTAACGTGTTATTTATTTTTGAGACAGAGAGAGACAGAGCATGAACGGGGGAGGGGCAGAGAGAGAGGGAGACACAGAATCGGAAGCAGGCTCCAGGCTCTGAGCCATCAGCCCAGAGCCCGACGCGGGGCTTGAACTCACGGACCGCGAGATCGTGACCTGAGCTGAAGTCGGCCGCTTAACTGACTGAGCCACCCAGGCGCCCCAGAAAAGTTTTTAAACATACACTCAGATGGTTCTAGCAAGTAACAGAAACACTGTGTCAGTTCATTAAATCATTACCATACCAACTCTTATTTCAGCTAGTTTTTAATGTGTACATCAAGACTAACAAGAGCAAAACAACCACTTTCCATGGTATATAGGCCAGAAGATAAACTGGAGAATTTCAGACTGAATAGACAGTGAATTTCAGAAGCTGACATTAGTTAACATTCTATATGTGAAATTAGTCCTTTAAATGTATTTTTTTTAATGTAAAGTACTGAAGACTTCCAAGTATAAGGCACAGTATAAAAGGAAAGGATAAAGAACAGTCCAGAATCTCCAGTAGACTGATATGATTTCTAAGTCACCACAGCTAGCTTTTTATTGGTTGCAAACCAGTCTATCAAAAATGTTGTACCTGCTTTCTAAGCTGGTCCCATACTGTTCAATACTTATAGATGTTTATAATTTATCACTTGTTTGCTTATGTACTTTGCCCATCTACTAGTCCTGACTTTCTAAATAATCTATTTGTATAAGCTCTTAACTGTTAAATTTTCTCCACATACCTTAAATCAAACACAGAACACATAATCCTTATTAAGTCTAAAAACCATTTTGAACTACTGCAGAAAAAACAATGCCTTGTTTTGTCCCCTGACCAGGGCTGGAGATGGGAGCCATCTTAGAAAGAGGATTACAGGGGCGCCTGGGTGGCGCAGTCGGTTAAGCGTCCGACTTCAGCCAGGTCACGATCTCACGGTCCGTGAGTTCGAGCCCCGCGTCAGGCTCTGGGCTGATGGCTCAGAGCCTGGAGCCTGTTTCCGATTCTGTGTCTCCCTCTCTCTCTGCCCCTCCCCCGTTCATGCTCTGTCTCTGTCTGTCCCATAAATAAGTAAAAACGTTGAAAAAAAATAAAAAAAAAAAAAAAAAAGAAAGAGGATTACATGCAGAGATCTGTGTTCTAGTCCTTGCTATATCATTAACTAGCTAAACATGGTGAGTGTACCTTGGAAAAGTCACTTCCTCTCTGGGTCTGACTTGAAATGTTAACTGAGGAGTTGGAATACTAAATTATCTAATGATCTCATCAATTTTACAACAAAATATCCACTGTTACACAGAACACTGTGTATTGAGAAAAAGTGTTTTGTAGGGATGCCCGGTCTCCTACAAAATAAACCTACAAACTAAAATAAACGTCTGCAGTCACAGGTTGGTGGTACGAGCCCCTCACGGCTAGGCAAATAGAGTTTCCCCACTCTTAATCGTGGGGATACCAGTCTAAGACACACATAATTTGGCAACTCAACATATACCTTTATCATTTACCTTAAAACATTTAGTGCCTGCAATGTGTCAGCCTCTATGGTAACTGCTTTCAGATACTACTTCTAATTGTCAAGGATGAAAAGTGATCATCCAGAACAAATTCACCTTTCAACTCTTAATTCCTTGAGTCTAGGCTCAGCTAAAAGAAGAAACAGGAATATGAGTATCTTCTAGCTAAGTAAAGAGAAGTCTTGCATTTAAGACAAAGTACCTTTTCAAAATTATCCTGAAATAGATCAGATTGGTTTCTTGACTATCTTTGGCAATTTCTATCCTAAATCTGTGATGTGCCCCCTTCCTGCATTACAGCATTTTTAATAGCTTTCTATCATTATATTATATAATTTAGTCTTATAAACAGACCCACCCAGAATTCTTCAAAACAAGATGAATACATATGAATAAAATAGATAAATGAATAAATGACGAATAAAAAGAGGTATATCTAGTGCTAACGTGGTCAACGATTTTCTGGTTTTTCAAATTCCCTTCAGTCCTTCTAAGTGAAGGGAGAGAAATGGAGGTTGCTGAAAAATCCAATAAATTCTCACATAATGATCTCATTACAGAGTGTGAATAAATTTAAACTTCAGCAATGTGTGTGCCATTCTGCATTGCACAATATGTTCTCTTCGCCTTCCTCCCACACACATTATTTTACGTGCTATTATTGATAGACAGGGACATTAAGAAGAAACTAAATGTAGTTACAGAAGGCTTTTGTTTGCACTTACTAACCTATAGTCAACTCAAGTGACACACTGCTAATAGACAGGGCTTTAGCAGGACTAAAATAGGAGATGATCCCAGGGAATAGAAGTGAGGAAAGGTACAACCAAGGAAGGAGAAAAGCCAATACAGCCATTCGACATCATCAGGGTGACTGCTGGAGGGTAGCGGACAAGTCTGTGGGACCCCTGGAGAAAGCACAATGATGAGGCATGGGCTCTTGTCCCCTAATTAAAGGTGGCCCAGGATATTAACCAACCTCCTTCCTTTGCTGGGTTTGAATGCCCTGAGGCAGAAAACAGAAAAGTGGTGGCAAGAGTAGTAAGTTCAAGTGAGAAACTACGGAAATCTGAATTTGCATTGAAATCAGTGGTAGACCACGGGGATATGATGCAGGGCACCAGGAGCTCTCCCCCAAAAACCCGAAAGGCAGAAACTTTACATCTCCAACAGATTACACCAGATGGTGGCGCTTTCCTTACCGCCCCCCCCCTCCCCAAACACAGGCACTGTGGAAAGATTCAGCCAGGTTTCCATGGTTGCCAATCTCTTCATCACAATTGTACTTTGAAGTTCACCATAAGAAAGTCTTGCTCTCTTGCAATTAAATAAAATGCTGGGCTATAGCACCTACCTACACGAGTGTTCCATAGACATTCAGAAATATCCTTGTAAAAAATTAAGATCCCTGGGTACAATGAATCAGAATTTCTGGGAATAGATCCAGAATTTCTGAGATCTGTTTTCAACCTTTAGATTTAACTTGGAAGGGATTAAAGGTCATGTGTTAGATCCGATGTACGAGTATCAGTGGGGTCCCAGATTTGGGCTGGGGTGCTGGGACACCAAGAGGGGTGAAGTGGACCTGCCCAAAAAAAGCCTTGCAGACAGTCCACACTGAAGCATCTATTTGAACAGCTGGGTAAAGACAGAACCATTTTCTTGTTATTCCATTTAAAGCACAAAACAGGCCAATGGTCTTTTATTGCTAAATATCCCCTAGAACTCGAACTCCTCAGTTTCTTTGACAATGCTTTTTCCCAGCTCTTTTCTCTTCTTCCCCAGCCTTTTAAGTCCATGTTCCTCAGAGTTCCTTGTTTTTCTAGACCGTTATTAATCTTAGGCTATACATCTAAGTGCTGTCTTATAGTTCTAACAACCACATACTGATGACTCTCCAGTGGCATGCTCTCCCAAACTTCATATCCTATTGCCTGCCTAGTAGATATATCTGGATGTCAAAAAGAATCTAAAAAATCAAAACAACTAGTTAATGAAAGCAGCAAGTACCTAGCCAACCAAGCCAGAAAGTTGAGTCACTTAAAGATTCCTCCTCCCTGACCCCCATATCCAATCACCAAGTCTCTAAAATGCTCTTCTCTTTATCTCTGGCACAACTGCCCTACTTTTCAGCAGCCATCTGATCTCTGCTCCACTACAGGTACCTATAGGAAAGCCTAACCTCTTTATCAATGGAATGCAAGGTAGAGCCCACCCAGCCAAGCTATCAGCTTCATTCCTGCTTTGCCCTACCATACTTCACACTTTGGAAGCTCATGCACAGAACCATTACTACTGGACCAGATAGACAGAAGGCCAATCACATCACTTAAGATGCAAATTTTAAAGCAGCCAGAATCCTAAAACTAACATAACAGCTTCTAATTTTTTTTTTTTTCACACTAACCACCACCCATTTCCTACTATCCATTTATCATCAGAAATTTACTAAACACTCTGAGCTGGATATTACCAGTGCAATTATGAATAAGACATAGTCACTGCCCTTACAGAGACAGAGAAGTCAATAAACAATTACAATGGAATATGATGTGTGTTTATAAAGATAGTATGGGTGCTGAGAGAATCTAAGCAGGGGGACAACATACAGAAGGAAGGGGTGTATGAAGGGACATAAGGGAACCACAAGCACCAAGCTCAGTCTTGAGGGTGTAGAAATAGGTCAGAGAAGCCCTGACCTTCTAAGCTAAGCCCTAAAGGAAGATACACAAGTCCTAAGAGGTTCAAAAGTAGATGATGCTTTTGGGAAACTGAGGTAGGTGAAGAATAATCAGTCTAGCTAAGGTGCTGGGAGTAGAGAGACAACAAGTAAATTAATTAATAAGCAACAACAGACAGGAACTTTAGCTGCTGATTATAAATGGAGGTTGAGGGACAGGTGTCAAGGATGGGTCCTCATCTTATGGCTTCATCAACTGGATGAACAGTGGTACCTTACAGTGAGATGGTGAAAAAAGGTGGCTAAGCAGATTTGGAGCAGGGAAGAGAGACAGTTGGGTTTTAAAAAAGTGTTGCCTGTAAAACAGATATCTAGTAGGCAGACTGACACAGGTAGGGTCAAGAAAAATAGGAGGAAAGGAATAAGGCAGTTGCCACAGAACCATTTCAATGAGAAAAACATTTTCTGGATGGAGATTACAGATGTTATTTTCCAAAATTTCACAATGAACATATATTACATATATTACTATAATAAACAGGAAGAATGTTCATAAAAGAACAGTCACTTTTAGACCCTATAGCAAGGTCAATGAATAACTGTGTCCAGTTAGCAATGGAGATCCTTGGTGACTCTGTTGTAAGAACTACAGTGGGTGAGTAGGGCAGAGCCAGAAGTTCATGGTGAAGGAGTAACTGGAAGGTGACAAAGTGAACCTTACCAACTCCTTCACGAAGCATGGCTGTGATAAAGTCTTTGTATATACCTGCCATCTTAATCCTTTCCAGGAATAAAGTGACATATAACAATGAATCAATTAAAACTTGAACAACTTTCCTCCAAACAAAAGCCAAAATTCTGTTTTCAAATAATTCCAGTATTCCTTTTAGACTCTAACTTCTGTTTTCAGCTCAAACAAAGCTGGAAAAACCCTGACCTTTAAACACAGCGGGGGCGCCTGGGTGGCGCAGTCGGTTAAGCATCCGACTTCAGCCAGGTCACGATCTCGCAGTCCATGAGTTCGAGCCCCGCGTCAGGCTCTGGGCTGATGGCTCAGAGCCTGGAGCCTGTTTCCGATTCTGTGTCTCCCTCTCTCTCTGCCCCTCCCCCGTTCATGCTCTGTCTCTCTCTGTCCCAAAAATAAATAAAACGTTGAAAAAAAAAATTAAAAAAATAAATAAATAAACACAGCGTACAATCCCAAAATAGAGCCATGGAAGAGAATTTTAACTTTGTTTAGAAAAAAAAAAGTGGATAAATCCCAAAGTTGAAAGAGTCATAGTAACTAACTCTAGACTATGGAGGAGTGAATTTGATCAATGAGGAATCAAATGGCAATATGGGGTCAGAATAGAGGAAAAGGATGAGATTTCTCTTTGTGCTAATAATAGGCTTAGTGCTAATAGGAGGCCTAAAATCAAAGACAGATGCTTGTTTTTTAACTTGTCACTCAGTGTATGGCGTTGCCTATCGAAACAGACTAGGAAATAAGTCATTTCCTAAGTTTCTTTCTGCTATGTTAAAGGTACAGGAATGCACTCCAAAAAGGAGTCCACTTAAAAAAAATTTTTTTTAACTTTTATTTATTTTTGAGAGAGAGACAGAGGGTGAGTGGTGGAGGGGCAGAGAGAAAAGAAGACACAGAATTCGAAGCAGGCTCCAGGCTTTGAGCTGTCAGCATAGAGCCTGATGTGGGGCTAGAACCCACAAACTGTGAGATCATGACCTGAGCCGAAGTCGGAGGCTTAACTGACTGAGCCACCCTGGCACCCCAGGAGTCCACTTTTATCAGAATAGTTAAAAGCTCTTCTTCCTTTACAAAAGGCCAGAGGAATTAAAATAGACTAATCCTTGAAAGACCATTCCCATGATACCTTTAGAGGAGTTCAAGTATACAGTAAATAAATTCACTGTTTCTTTAAGAATGTAAAAGCTTAGGCTTAGGTCTTGATCTCCCGGCTGGTGGGCTGGTGGGTTTGAGCCTCTCATCAGGCTCAGTGCTGACAGCTCAGAGACTGGAGCCTGCTTCAGATTCTGTGCCTCCCTCTCTCTATGCCCCTCCCCCACGCGCGCACGCGTGTGTGCGTGTGTGTGTGTGCTCTCTCAAATAAAAATTTAAAAAAAAAATTTTTTTTAATTAAAAAAAAAAAAAAAGAATGTAAAACCGTCCGGAGAACATCTTAAAACCACCTTCTTCACTGAACCATTACAGAAATGACTAGCAACTCCAGCAAAGTATTACATGTATATATAATGAAGTCTTTGTTTTTTCCAAATGAAATAATGGAGCTATAATGACTTTTGAAGCCCCACAGTGAGATAGTGGTAGCATCAGGATGAGAATTAGGTTAAGAGTCTCCTGGATCTGCACTTTCCTTGTTCAAAGCAAACAAAAATAAAAAACCTAGGCCCAGAGGTGCCTGGCTGGCTCAGTCTATAGAGCATGCAACTCTTGATCTTGGGGTTGTGAGTTCGAGCCCCACACTGAGCATAGAGACTACTTAATAAAAACATATATTTTTTTTAATGATAAAGTGTGCCTAGCATTAAAAAAAACACACACACTTGGGGCACTTGGGTGGCTCAGTCGGTTAAGCATATGACTTCGGCTCAGGTCATTATATCTCATTCATGGTTTGTGAGTTCGAGCCCCGCGTCAGGCTCTGTGCTGACAGCTCAAAGCCTGGAGACTGCTTCAGATTCTGTGTCTCCCTATCTCTCTGCCTCTCTTTCTCTCAAAAATAAATAAGTATTTTTTTTAAAAAACACACACACACAGGCCCAATTATGACACAAATGAGATTAAATAACTCTGACAGCATCTATTCAAAGAGATTTTTCTCTCTCAAACTAGGTCAGTTTTTCTTCAGTGCCACATAAAACCTCTACACATAACTGTGATGAATTAAAGCAGACACACCACATCACATACAAAGCCATACGAATCTATAAGTATGTAGAAACTACTTCCATGGCTGTTAAAGTAGAAAAAGTACCAAGACTAGGAGGGTGTGAATACACGTGGAGGCAGAAGATAGTACTTCCCTTCATAATCCTCTAAGGACTGACAGAATGCATCCAACTCCCACTGAACGCCTTAACCAAAATATAAATAAATAAATAAATAAATAAATAAATAAATAAATAACTAAATAAATAAATAAATAAATATAAACTAAACAAACTATACATCAGAAAAGACAGTAGTTCTCAAACTGGGCTCCAAAATATTGGGGGAGGGAGTTAACTTCTTTCTTTCAAGGAACATTCTCTAAAGCCATTTCATGGGACCTTGAACCTTTGCCTCAGGAGGGCTGGATGGTTAATTGTACACAACTTAATGGAAAAATCCTTTACTGTCTGTTAAAAGATACTGAGTAATACAGAGACTAGTCTTTGGAAGCACATGCATAGTTTTCCAGAATTCGCTGCTCATGGCTTTCATCATTCGTAGAATTCACAATCTTATTTAAATACAGCACACAGGGGCGCCCGGGTGACTCAGTTGGTTGGGCGACCAACTTCAGCTCAGGTCATGATTCACAGTCCATGAGTTCGAGCCCCGCGTCGGGCTCTGTGCTGACAGCTCAGAGCCTGCAGCCTGTTTCGGATTCTGTGTCTCCCTCTCTCTCTGACCTTCCCCCATTCATGCTCTGTCTCTCTCTGTCTCAAAAATGAATAAACATTAAATACATACATACATACATACATACAGCACACAGCTCCATCATGATTATCTAATATAGATTCTATACCATGATTAAAGACCAAACAAAGCTAACTTCCCCAAAATAAAAGTTTATGATAAATTTGATGGGCCAATAAAGTATCTAAAACATACTGAAAGGAGTATTACAAGTTGGGAAGGGTAGCCACTACTTTGCTTTTCCATTGTGGTCACAACTGAAGCAACACCTAACAGTTTTACAGCGTACTGCAAAATACTAAATTAGTCATTAATTTACATGGATCCTCTACCCCCTCTTTTCTTGGACTAGGTAGGAAGGGGGACAGGAGGCTAAAGGAAAGAACACTTGCTCAGTCTATTTTGAATTATTAAATAACAGTTGGGGATACAGACAAACTGAAGTATTATGTTTTGTTAAACTTACCATGTTTAAATTAATCCAGTCAACAATGGTTTACAAAGTATTTTCCTATTGTTCCTGTGACATAATGCTAAACACTCACATAACTCTGGCGTATCACAATTTATTGCTACCTAACACTGATGAGAAATCTACAGTTTTGTAGTTCCCACGAGAAAGAATATCAAAATCCAGCGAAACATTTAAAAAGTTTAGTCCCCCCAAAATCATTGATATATATTGAAAAGTACATTGAGCATTACCAAGAAAATTTCGCCTCTATAAATTTCAGATACTCAGCATTCCTGTAAAGCCCTCTTGCTTATTTTTCCTATTCTAATATTTCTTAAAGAAAACAAAGGAGGGGCGCCTGGGTGGCGCAGTCGGTTAAGCGTCCGACTTCAGCCAGGTCACGATCTCGCGGTCCGTGAGTTCGAGCCCCGCGTCGGGCTCTGGGCTGATGGCTCAGAGCCTGGAGCCTGTTTCCGATTCTGTGTCTCCCTCTCTCTCTGCCCCTCCCCCGTTCATGCTCTGTCTCTCTCTGTCCCAAAAATAAATAAACGTTGAAAAAAAAATTTTTTTAAAAAGAAAACAAAGGAAAAGAAAATTTCTATCCTCTCACATAGCAAAATGCCATTCCTTGAGTAAGCTTTTTTTTTTCACTTTGAAACCAGGCATTCTTCCATATATAAATGTAACATATTTTTAAAAGTTTATTTATTTATTTTGAGAGATAGAGAGCACAGGTATGAGGGGGTACAGAGAGAGAAAGGAAGAGAGAGAATCCCAATCCTCACTGACAAGGCAGAGCCTAATGCAGGGCTCGAACTCACAAACCAGGAGATCATTAGCCAAGCCAAAACCAAGAATTGGACTCTTACCCAAATGAGCCACCCAGGCACCCCATAAACTTAACATATTTTTTTAATGTTTCCTTATTTATTTTGAGAGAAACAGAAAGAGAGCACGTGCGCAAGCAGGGGAGGGGCAGAGGGGAGTGGGGACAGTGGATCTGAAGTGGGCTCTGTGCTGATGGCAGAGAGCCTTACGCAGGGGTTGAACTCACTAACTGTGAGATCATGACCTGAGCCAAAGTTCAATGCTTAACCACCTGAGCCATCCAGGCGCCCCAATTTAACATTATTTTTAAGGCAATATTTTCTTTAAGAGTAATGCAGTACTTTCAAAGAACTGATCAGAGCTTTAACATATAACCTCTTTGACCAAATGTAACTGGAACATAAAAATGTCATCTTTCCTGGGGAATAAATTGTTAAACATTCTAAGGCCAAGGTCAGCCACAAACACAGTTCAAACATCCATTAGGTACCAAATAATGTTTGATATGAAAAATCAGAGAACAGGGGCATCTGGGTGGCTCAGTTGGTTAAGCAGCTGACTCATGATTTTGGCTCATGTCATGATCTCATGGTTTGTGAGTTCAAGCTCCACAGTGGGCTTTGCACTGAGTGTAGAGCCTGCTTCGGATCCTGTCTCTCTCTCTCTCTGCCCTCTGCCACTTGCTCACTCTCTCAAAAATAAGTGTTAAAAAAAAAAAAAAAGAACTAATGTAAAAAAATAAAAGAAAAATCAGAGAATAGCATGAAATTCTGAGTGTAAATACAATACCACACTGCACATCTGCCGTGCATGGGGCCTCAATCTTGAGCAAAGTACCAGCTAGCTGGGCACAGGCTGGCCCGTTATAGGTACCTGAATTTAAAATAGGTTATTCCTCACAGGAAAGAAGAAAAGAGGCAAAAAAGTAAAAATTCAGAGTAACAAATATTAATGCACCAAGCAAAAACAGCTTGCTTGCTGTATCAATGCAGACAAAAGATCTGGCAAATGAAGACTTTGGTCAGAAACCCTGGGTAGGGGTAGAAGGGGTAGGGAAATTACTTCAGAAATAGGACCCAGGGTATTTACCAAAGAAATAAAGCCTGAGCCACAGTCCTGTGCCCAGCTGTTTAGTAATTACTCTTCCTTCTATCACATATCGCCTAGGATCTGTTGAACCAAGACTGAAGTAGCAATCTATGCAATGGCTGTTCAAAGTATTCTTTAAGAATTACCACTTATAAAGAAATGAGGCTTACTGTCAATCGAAACCTGAGAGGTTGCTGTTCTGGAGCCTGTTTTTTGAGTTTACCAAAGCCAATTCAAATCTTGGGAGTTAAGGGGTGCCTGGGTGGCTCAGTCAGTTAAGTGTTCAATGCTTGGTTTCAGCTCAGGTCATGATCTCACGGTTCACGAGTTTGAGCCCCACATGGGGCTTTGTGCTGACAGTGAGGAGCCTGTTTGGATTCTGCCCCTCCCCTGCTTGCTCTATTAAAATAAATAAGTAAACTTTAAGAAAGTAAAAATAAATAAATCTTGGAGTTAAAACAGTATTTCCAGAGTGCCTGAGTGGCTCAGTCACTTAAGCGTCCAACTTCGGCTCAGGTCATGATCTCATAGTTCATGAGTTCGAGCCCCACATTGGGTTCTATGCTGACAGCTCAGAGCCTGGAGCCTGCTTCAGATTCTGTGTCTCCCTCTGTCCCCTTCCCTGCTCATGCCCTGTCTCTCTTGCTCTCTCAAAAATAAATATTTAAAATTTTTTAAAAGAAAATGAGTATTTCCAAGGAGTAAATGTGAGAAATCTATATTACCAAAAAAACCCCTCAATCATTAGGCACCAAGGAGCCCAAATTGTCATATTACTGGAGAAAAATCACAAACCAGGGCTTATGTACTTGTCTTAAATCTCATATAAAACTTCCTTGAGTACAGAGGGTATGTCTTCACTATTCTCCAGAATTTGACTAACCCTGGAATTCCTAAAGCCAAACAGGAAAGACAATGGTATACAAACAAGGTATAGAGACCTCTCACTTACAGGGTAAACTATGGGCCTTCAGAACCAGCTTTACATAAATGCAGAATTTAACAAGTCGGAGGTTAAAAGAGCTCTTATATATAAGTCCTATCTTCTGAAATTCCTGGATATATGTATTTACTTAACATGGTTGTAATCATATTATATATACAATGTTATGCTTTTTATCAGAAGTATTGTCCATGTTATTACATGGTCTTGAAACCCATCAAAACTGTTAATGTATAAGTGCCAGAATTTAATAAATATTCCTTCCAATCCTGGAGGTTCTAATGCAACTTTCATGGATGCATTCTCTTATGCATTTAAAGGTATGTCCTTAGAAGATTCCCAGAAGTGGAATTTCTGAGTCAGAGTTTGAGTATTTTTATGACTGGGTACATCTTGCTCAATCACTCCCCAAGTAGTGCTAATTTACCCTGCCACTACCAAGAAAATCATGCCAGTTTTATGGGCAAAAGTTGTGTTGTTTACAGGGAAAGAAAGCAAGCAACGTAGACCTAGAGATAAAAAAATAACAAAGAAGTAAGAACAGAATAATCTGTTTTCACTTCTAGAATAATAATAGCTCTAAAATGTTTACTATGTGCTAGGCACTGTTCAAAGCTCACAACCACCCCACCGCCCAAAAAACCTAAGTGCATATTCTTACTAACCCTAATTGCAGGTGAAAAAACCAAAGCAGAGGGAGGTTAAAAAAACTTGCCAAGATCACGCAAGCAAGCACATCAAGAAGCCTGGGTGTGCACAGTCAGGAATCAGAGGCTATCCTCTTACCTAGCACATTATGAAAAGAGGGAGCGCAGATGAGGAACACATGGATGAAGACTTCATCAGTAAGCTTAATCTCACTGTCATAAATAAAGACTGAGAAGTCTAACTGTGACAGGAAACAGAATTTGGGTTAAATTTTGGATGTTGAGTTTGATAACCAACTTAAAATTAATCCATTCATTTATTAAATACTTAACTTCCCTTTCAGTGTCAGACTAGACCCTGAGACTTCAGCATGAACAAAACTAACAGAATTCCTGAACGCAGGGCAAACCTAAGAAATCTACACTGATCCTTTAGCTTTTGACTCATTTACAAACTTAAAAGTTTCCCATGTGCTGAGTCAAGTTAGCAACAAAGATAGACATCACTAAGATCACTCAAATTTTATTTCTGACAAAGAGAAACTTCAAAAATTTAATGCAAATATGACAGTCTGGGCCACAGGCCTGAGTACAGATGATATTATCAGAGAATAAGGCTGGGTTGGAATGACTGTATACAGAAGAATACACAGGACAATACATACAGATATTATTCTGGTGTTGATTTATAATAGACTTATTTATTTACGACAATTAGTTTCAAAGAAAGAAAAAATGGTAGAGAACAGATGAGATAAAATATAACCATAGGCAAGTGGAAAACTATGAAATGATAAAGAGTAAGACCAATATGAATAGGAATATTAATATATATCTAGATTTCAGAGGTCCTACCATCTCTTTCCAGTACTAGACTATTTACGACAATTAGTTTCAAAGAAAGAAAAATGGTAGAGAACAGATGAGATAAAATATAACCATAGGCAAGTGGAAAACTATGAAATGATAAAGAGTAAGACCAATATGAATAGGAATATTAATATATATCTAGATTTCAGAGGTCCTACCATCTCTTTCCAGTACTAGACTACATGAAGCTATACACAACACTTCGTCATTTCCCCAAAAATGCTTTGAGGCAAAGAGAAATAGTTACCCTTGCTATACACTTTTTACTGACACTCAACTACTACTTCATCAGCAGCATATCGGTTTGCTAGAGCTACCATACAAAATACCACTAACTGTGTGGTTTAAACACAGAAAAGTTACTTTTCATAAGTCTGGAGTCTAAAAGTCCAAGATCAAGGGGACGGTGGGTTTGTTTTTTTCTGAGGCCTTTCTCCTTGGCTTGCAGAAGGCTGCCTTCTTATGGTGTCCTCACAGGATCTTTCCTCTGGACACACATGCCTTTGGTGTCTTTCTCTTGTGTGCAGAATTCTTTCTTTTAAAGACACCAATCAGATTAAATTAGGGCCCACCCCGTCTACCTTCTTTTAACTTAACTTACCTTCTTTAACTTAAGTTTAAAGTTTAACTTTAAACTTAACTTGATTAAGTTTATTTATTTTGAGAGACAGAAAGAGAGAGAGAGAGAGAGAGCAGCATGAGTGGGGGAAGGGCAGAGAGAGAGGGAGAAAGAGAATCCCAAGTAGGCTCCACACTGTCAACACATGGAACCTAACGAGCCTCCGTCTCATGAACCATGTGATAATGACCTGAGCAGAAATCACAGAGTCTGGATGCTTAATCAACTGAGCCACCCAGGCACCCCTGAATCACCTCTTGAAATGCCAGCTCTCCAAATTCAGTCACATTCCCAGGCACTGGGGATTAGCGCTGCAACATATGCAAAGGGAAGCAGCAGGCAATTCAGCCCCTAACAATGGGGTAAATGTAAGAATTCATGAGTTAAAGCTTAATGTTTTAAGATCATAAAATAAAAATAACCAGAAAGCTATTCTGATTTGATCTCCATACAACCCATATTTATTTAAGAGAACACTTCAAATCATTCAAGAGCTCACTGCTCCAAATAATTAACACCTGGACAACTATCTTTCTGCAAAACATGTCTGGAAGGGGAAAAATGTTATCACTCCTATTAAAATCTCATTAGTACAAAATACAATGGATATTATTAACCTTTTTTGCAGCCACTATAAGCCCTTTAAAATTCTGATGAAAGAAAATGGATGCTCCCTGAGGAGGGAGCGTGGGGCAAGCTGAGGGCAAAATACAGGCTGGCACCACCCCACCTTCCAGGTGGAATAAGTGTGATAGTCCTCAGACACTCCTGGCTACCCAAGAACAAAGGAAAGGGCTTTAAGTGCTTGCCACGGTAATGTGGGAAACTAAGGCAAATGAAAAATTAAATTCCCTTACTGCCTAGAACCCACTGACAAATCCTTGAAACCAGCAGTGACCTCCCTCTAGGAGCCCAGCTGTCTCAATGATGACACTTTGCTGGGGGCAAAAGAAGTTTAGCTTAACATTATCCCAACCGTGAGGATCCTGTAAGTCTATTTCCTCTATCTCAACTGCTCCACAATATATGCTGGCAATCATGCTCCAAACTTAGCCTCCGGATAAACATCTGAAGGGTCTCATGACTGAGGTTTTACTAAACGGTAATAAATGGCATTTCCGTAGCAACAGCTAGCCCCTCAAGGTCCTGGAAACCTTGCTTCCAAAATTTCTTAGAGACTTACTCTATCCCTGACCCCCTCCCAACCTGAGGGTATATAATGAGTTACCTGTCATGACCCCAGTGCAGAAGCTCTTCCTGCCCACAGGTCCTGTTCCCATGCTTTAATAAAATCATCTTTTTGCACTAGAGAGGTCTTCAAGAATTCTTTCTTGGTCGTTGGCTCCGAACCCCCCACCATCACCCCCAAACTTCATCACTCCCTGAGGAAAGGACACATAGCCACAAAGTCTGGCATGATTATTGTTTCGGGAGATTCACAAACCACCTCCCTAAAGCTCATCAGGATCCATGGACTCAGGTTAAAGAGCACTGACCTAAAGGGCCATTTATATCTAAATTAAAAACTAAATCTATACCAAAATGGACCAAAACACTTGAAATTGAGATTATCTTGAAAAATACAGGATATACAGTAACCATGTTTATATTTAGCTACTTGCCAAAGGATTGGAAGTAACTAATGATCAACCAAATAATATTAGAATAAATTTTAAGCCTATTAGCCAACACTAAAGGTGGGGAGAGGAGTGAAGAGAGAAGAAACATTACTTCAGAAAGTCTAAACTAAGAAAACCTACTGCAATTCAGCACAAAATCTTAGAATAAAAAAGAGACAAATAACAAGAGGTAGAAATCACTAACAAGTTTCTTGTTTACTGACAGAAGATCCATTATTTTCTACACACCAAAGTCATAGTCAACAAAGATAACATTTGGGGCGCCTGGGTGGCGCAGTCGGTTGGGCGTCCGACTTCAGCCAGGTCACGATCTCACGGTCCGTGAGTTCGAGCCCCGCATCAGGCTCTGGGCTGATGGCTTGGAGCCTGGAGCCGGTTTCTGATTCTGTGTCTCCCTCTCTCTCTGCCCCTCCCCCGTTCATGCTCTGTCTCTCTCTGTCCCCAAAAAAAAAAAAAGATAACATTATGTTGTGAAATTTCAAAACCTGGCTTGTCGTCTTCTCTCTGTATGCCTGACTGCCCTCAAAAAACAGCTTTGGATATGTTCAGACAATTGGGCAAAAGAGGAACTTCTGTTGAATTCACTATTCCACCTAGGGACGTACCTCTGTGGACAATTTTACTAAGGTGTAAACTCCCAAGGATAGGAACACTTGTCTGCCTGATTTACCACTGCACCTCTGGAGCCTCATTCAAAAATCATTTGTTGAATTCGAATGGATGCTATATTCTAGAGACAGCCTGAATGTGGAAGACAGGCTGAGAATGTAACATCCATCTCTACGGTACAAGCAGCTCAAATGGATCACTATAGTTTTGTGTTGGATCCAACACAATATGAAGTGGCAATATGGAGCCCCAGAAAACAAAAGTGCTATTCATTAAAGAGATTTCTTGTACCATTATTTCTAAAGAGATACCCCAAAAATAACTTGCTGGAGCTCCAGTTGGCAAACTGCTGAAAACCTTGAATTTTTATTTCCTGGTCTAGTACTTCAATTTCCCTTCTATGTCCATTTATATGATCCAAAGTCCAAGTTCATCTGTAAAGCGAACACACAAAATCCCCCACAGAAAAGTGAAAAACAGGTTTATTCCACTGTAGATGTATCTGAAGAATAAATTCAACTTCTTGGCTCTGAGCAGTAAGAGAGAAGTCAGTTCAACTCAAAAGCCCTGAGCTTGAACAAGAGCTGAAAAGAGTAGGAAGAAAGGCAGTACAATGTATGAGGGGAAAGAAATTAATTATCTGGTCACTTTCTGATTTACTGAAGAAAAGCTCCTCTATTAAACTCACCAGATATTCTTATGAGCTTCACTGACCTGGCAAAATCACTAGGTCTTCAACTACTTTCTAGTGCACCAGCTTCAGATGCTTGCTTTAAACGAAATACCAATGAAGAAACTGGGTTTTTTCCCTAAATAAATCCTTTCCAGAAACAAAAATATTATCATATTATAAATATTAGTAGGGGACTATTTGAAAAGTCCTTAAGGACACCAAGTGAGCCCCAGACTCCTTGATAACTCTCAAACGTAAAATATAACAGCTGTGAAATGGGAAAACTGAACAAAATCAGATTACCTTCCAAGCCGCCCTTCTACAGTTATAAGAAAGAAAATTGCACAATTTAAAAACCAAGGTCTTCAGTAAGTAATACCAAAGCTAACTGTACTAAGCAGACATATTTTAGACTTTATTGCTCCTGATTCCAAATCAAGCCCAGAAACAGTTTTAGAAAATTAAGTGCCTAAGCTCATTAAAAAGAAAAAAAATTACACAAGTAGGTAAAACTTTAAAACAGCAATTTATAGTATTATACAAGTAGGGAAGTACACACTCATTAGAATGCATATTCACCCCTCATACTTATCTCTAGCTGGGAAAAAACTACTGGTAAGCACTCTAAGACAACTTCCTACCTAGATGAAACACATGGGTCTAAAGTTGCTCTCTGCAGTAGTCAGCTACCCAATAGAGTATACAGCACATCTCAACACCAAATCATGTACAGTACTGCTACAAAATCAAAATAAAATACACTTAAAGCCATTAAATGCCTTAAATTAAAATTTTATTTCGGGGGCACCTGGGTGGCTCAGTCTTGGTTTCAATTTAGGTCATGACCTCACGGTTCATGAGATCAAGCCACAGGTCGGGATCTAGGGCACTGACAGTGCAAAGTCTGCTTGGGCTTCCCCCCCCCCCCCCCCCCCTCTCTCTCTCTCTCTCTCTCTTTCTGTCCCTCCCCTGCACACTCTCTCTCTTTCAAAATAAATAAACTTTTTTAAAAATGCTCAATCTCTGAAAAAATTATTTAAAAATTTTTTAAATTTTCTGATAGGTTTTGATTCAAAATAAATGGAAGGAATGATAGAAACAGATGTTACAATTTTCTAACTTTTACTGAATTAATGGATCTGGGCAAACCTGAAACACAGCACATGCTCCTGAGAGAGGAAAAGGTGGCATTAAAAAAAAAAAAAAAAATTCTAACCTGGTCAGTCCTTTAAAGCCAGCTACCAATTTATAGAAAACACAGGAGACAAAAATATATTACACACCTGAGGAATACAAACAGTAAAATCTAGCAGGGAAACTACACTATAGAACAAAATAAGGCTGGTTTCTTCAAGCAAAGTCCAAGTTAGAAAGACAGACATACTGGGGATGGGTGCGGTGTGTAGGCGGGGAGGCTATCCCATTAAAAGAAACTTAACAAGGAGCGCCTCTTGCTGGCTCAGTCACTACAGCATGTGACTTCTGATGTCAGGGTCTTGAGTTCAAGCACCATGTTGGGTGTTGAGCCTACTTAAAAAACAAACAAAAAACCCTTAAGAAACCAGCCAAATATAATGGATGCTGAGTCAAATAGACATACTATAAAAATTAATATATATGTGTGTATATATGTATTTTTAAGTCCTTATCTGTTAGATATACATCTTAAAATCTTTTTAGAGTAAGTGATATGATAGTTGAGATTTCCTTCATAACAATACGGGACAGAAGAAATGGTTTGGAGTATAGATCAAATAAGATTGGCCATGAGATGATAAACTGTTAAAGCTGGATATGGCTAAGTGCAGGTTCGTAACTCTATTTCTACATTTTTGTACATAACAGAATTTTCTCATAATTACTGGTTTTTAAAAAGGGGAAATAATTGGAAGCATTTGGAAAACAATGGATGAATAAGCCTGGAAATGTTCATTATACACACACAGGGTGAAGCTGCATACAGTCTGATTTGGAGGAAAATGTGGTGGAGTTCAGTGGTTCCTGGGTAAAACAGCTCCACAGGACTCTTTGTAAGTCCCTCTCCACTAAGCCCCAGGCTATCTGATGTGTCACTCTTTCCGGGTTCAGACACCGGGCACCAACCAATATAAATTCTTCTTGCCCTACTCCACACTAGTTACTAAAAATTGAACAGGAAATAAATTAGAGAACAAAAAAGTATATAAAAAAGAGAGACAAAAACAATCAAATAAAAAAGAACTAAAAGACAACAGTGATCAAGATCAATCAATCCATTTCTTAATTAAACAGATATGGCTTTCAATTCCCTCATTCTGTGACCTAAATGAGCAGTATAATTATTAATAACTGAACCTGCCTTATGGATAAGTGCACTTAACTTTCATAACTTTAAAGATAAATATAAACATTTCAATAAATGCATAAGAAATTTTGCTATTTAAAGATACCTCATTGTAAATTCTTTTATAACAATACTCACCCCCCCACATTCACCCATGGGGAAGGGAGAAATGATAGTATTAGTATTAAAATATTAATATTATTAACAACATAGCCATTGATATTTATTAAGCACATATAAACATTAATTTCATCTTCAGGACAACTGTATGAGATATATACAATTATTATTTATTCACATTTCACAAATGTGGAAACTGACCAATTAAAGTGTAATGAATATTTTTTTTTTTATTAAATTTTTTTTTTCAACGTTTATTTATTTTGGGGACAGAGAGAGACAGAGCATGAACGGGGGAGGGGCAGAGAGAGAGGGAGACACAGAATCGGAAACAGGCTCCAGGCTCTGAGCCATCAGCCCAGAGCCCGACGCGGGGCTCGAACTCACGGAGCGCGAGATCGTGACCTGGCTGAAGTCGGACACTTAACCGACTGCGCCACCCAGGCGCCCCTGAATATTTTTAAATAATTGGTTATACAAGCAGTTCATCTTAGAATATTAAATGATGGGTCTTTTTTTTTTTAAGTATTTATTTTGAGAGAGAGCGTGAGCAGGGGAGAGGCAGAGAGAGATGGAGAGAGGGAGAATCCCAAGCAGGTTCCATGTGATTAATGCACAGAGCACGACTCAGGGCTCCAACTCAGGAAACCATGAGAACATGACCTGAGCCAAAATCAAGAGTCAGACACTTAACTGACTGAGCCACCCAGGTGCCCGACAGGTCATTTTTTAAAATGTGCTTTATAACATTTTTAAACAAAGCTGTGTGTGTATACACACATATTGATATAAAAATAAATAGAAGAGTCAAAGATTTGCTCAGAAGTCACCAAATCAGCTGTACAGGGCTTCCTAATTACAAGTACAGTATAATAATGATTCTATTTCCTAAACCCTCAAATCCCAGTGGTTCTCCATTCTTTAAAAGGAAAATTAAGTCACAAACCAAAGTCAGTTCAAGTTCATTTTAAAAGAAATGTTTCTTTTGCCCAGGAAATGGTCAAAGACTCAAAGATTAACTGAACATACACAGATCCAGGCTGAACAAAAAGCCAAAAGGAAAGCATTAGATACCATCTACTCCTTAAGGGCAGGGACCCTGTATGGTATTTTATAGATTCCCCCTATGAGATCAAGCACAGAATACTTTACACATAAGAAGAGTTCCATGATGGGAATGCAAGCTGGTGCAGCCACTCTGGAAAACAGGATGGAGATTCCTCAAAAAACTAAAAATAGAACTACCCTCCGACCCAGCATTTGCACTACTAGGTATTTATCCAAGGGATACAGGTGTACTGTTTCAAAGGGACACATGCACCCCCATGTTTATAGCAGCACTATCTGCAATAGCCAAAGTATGGAAAGAGCCCAAATGTCCATCGATGGATGAATGGATAAAGATGATATGGTATATATATACAATGGAGTATTACTCGGCAATCAAAAAGAATGAAATCTTGCCATTTGCAACTACGTGGATGGAACTGGAGGGTATTATGCTGAGTGAAATTAGAGAAAGACAAAAATCATATGACTTCACTCATATGAGGGCTTTAAGAGACAAAACAGACGAACATAAGGGAAGGGAAACAAAAATAATATAAAAACAGGGAGGGGGACAAAACAGAAGAGACTCATAAATATGGAGAACAAACAGAAGGTTACTGGAGGAGGTGTGGGGGGGGATGGGCTAAATGGATAAGGAGCACTAAGGAATCTACTCCTGAAATCATTGTTGCACTATATGCTAATTAATTTGGATGTAAATTTAAAAAACAATAAAATTTAAAAAATTAATTAAAAAAAAAAAAAGGAGCTCCACGAAAAGTAAACGCCGGGAACTATTCTGCAATAGCATCCCAGTCTCTCAAACCTTCATCAATCTGGCCTCCAAATAAAGGGGGAAATAATACTTAATAAACTCCTTGGACTCAAAATACCTACTCTTCATTGTCATGCAATCTACTAATGGGCCCACAGGACTTGCTGGGTGGGAAAACCAGTTTGACAAGGCAATCACTGCCCTGCTCCAGAGACAACTTCATAAACTCAGTACCCCCCCAATACCTCCCACAAGGAAAAACTGTTCTACCCCATGACTTCCTTATAAAGGCTCATCCTCTGTCATCGAAAGTTGATAACACAATGGTTCTCAATCTTTCTTGAACTGCGGACACTTCAGAATCTGAGGAAAAGCCTAAGTCCTCTGCCCAAGAAAAAAGGCCAGGGCATGCACACAAAGTATTCTGCACAGAATTCAGGGGAAATCTCAAGGCTTCTGATTAACAGCTCCTGTCTTAGTTCTTCCTTGTATCTTTCCTTTTACCGTCACAGGGACTGTTTAACCTTTCTTCCCTACCTGTTACCATCTTTATCATTTACTCACTGTACTACTACTGTAGTACATTGTACAACTACAGAAACTGCTTACCCAGCTGGGCCCCTCCTGCCCGGATCTCATCCACTGCCCCACCCTCACCCAGCAGTATTAAGGAATAGCTACTATATGCCTCCCATGGGACACTTACCTTGGTCTATCTTGTCTTCCTCTCCCCTACTATACCGTAAACTGAAAGGTATGAGTAATCATACTCCTTTCTGTAGCTCTCACAGAGCATGCAGCACAGGGCCTTCCTTGCACCTGGCAAGTGTTCATTAGAGTGAATCAATGTCAAACCTAAGGATTTAATGGAAATCTTTCTTTTAAAAGATCAGCAACCATCTTTTAAATGGAACATGGGAGTGCCTGACTAATCGATACTTGGGCAGACCAGGAAGTTGATACAACTAAACAACTCCACCCACCACTTCCTGACCTAGTGCACTGCTAGCTCAGTGATGGGAGGTGGAAGAAGTGGAGATGCTCTCCAGGTCATGGTCACTTTTAATCTTCATTACTTTTCTGCAAAGCAAAACACAGTTTGGCTTGAGTAGCCACTTTTTTCCAGCACCCTACTTACCTAAAAATTTCTATGCAATGCCAGATTTTAAAGAAAATCCTACTCACCAGCCATGTGCAAACAAATACTTCCACAGAAGTTTTCCAACTTAATCCTGTCAGTTTAAGTAGAGGAAAAACAACTTTTACGTTGCTAATAACCTCCACGACAGAATCTAGATAAGCAGACATTCAGCTATGAGTTAGGCAACATCCTTCTCATTTTCAAAGCCCCAAACCACATCCTTTAAATACTAAAATATACAGACATGAAGTCCCAACAAGAAATACTGTAAAGTCTCCCCATGGTTCTTTACTATATTAAACACAGCTGTCCAGGGTCATGTTTACATAGATTTTTTTTTAATGCCAAACCAACATCAGTGCTAAAATATTTCTGATAAACAGACTCCTACACACCCAAACTAGAAAGGAAAAGGGCACCAAGAAGTTTAAAAATACTTTCATCTTTAAGGGCAATAAAAACACAAACTGGGTCCTATTATCATGTTTTGGTCATTTTGGTGTAACAGTTATTATATTTATTTCAAAGCCACAATGCTTTATTAATTACTTTAATAGAAAATCTTAACTTCCCTGGTTCTTTCTAAATCAATTACAAAGTATGCAGAGTTCACACCCAGAACCCTTAGGTACTTCAATTATTAATAAACCAAACCACAAAGGAGAACCTGATACCAAGATCAGATTTCACTGCTGGGTTAATAGGTGGCAAAACTGTACATACCAAACAGCAAAGCCAAACACACTAAGAGTTAAGAAATGATACAAAACTACATCACCCCCAAATTTCTACCAATAAGCCTATTCCTCTCATACTGCCAATCTTCTAGAAACAGACTATTAGTACAAATAAAGTAACCAATCATAATTCACAAACTGCTGGAATTTGTGACTTGTGGGTCTCTTGTCAGCCTCTAAGCAGGATCCTACTCCCTAAGAAAGGTGGTCTTATAAGCTAATAAACTGTAGCCACTGGAAAAATAAAACAAGTATCTTCCCTAAACATACCAGCACCTGAGCTGTAAGAAATGTTTTGTATCTACAAAGCACTTTTGCAAACATCTGCCCTCTTTCTGTTCCTCAGATCGTTTGCATCTTGGTTGTGTACAAAGGTATCAGCTGCTCCTTCTTTCTTTCCTCCCCAGTCTCCATATGCCTATTCCCCCATGCTCATGTCACCACAAACCTATATATAACCTTAATGTTTTTGTATTGAAGTCTGCAACCATTGTGCTGAAAGGAGATAAAAGCTCAAAAACTGAAACCTGCTCAAGATCAAGTAGGGATGTAGCCATAACTTCAAAGGTCAACATTTTCTGATACACTACAAGCTCAAAACACTACATTTTAAGTTATAAAAGATTAAGGGGCACCTGGGTGGCTCAGTTGGTTAAGGATCTGACTACTGGTTTGGGCTCAGGTCATGATCTCATGGCCTGCCTTAGGCTCCACATTGGGCATGGAGCCTGCTTGAAGTTCTCTCTCTTTCTCTCCCTCAGCCCTTCTCTCTCTCTCTCTCTCTCTCTCTCTCTCTCTCTCTCTCTCTCTCTCTCTCTTAAAATAAGATTCAAAGAGGTACACCAAGTTCTCCTTATGAAAACACTTTACAATATATGTTACTTCAGGAACTGACACTTAGTCCCATCATGTATTAAACATTTCCAACTTTTAGAAAGCATAGTAAAAGACAATCTGAGAAAGAGCTTTGTATCCAAGAAGCCTTCTACAGTGATTAGCAAAGAACCAAACATTACCCAGAAGCAAACCAGAAGCTAACCTGCATTACCTGGGATCTTACAGACAGGTGACAGTGCTAGACCTAATTTCATGCAGAGGCAGATCCTTTACATCAGTCATTCAGTGTTTCATATAACAGCGCCCTCAAGGAGAATAACATTTACTATAATTCTTATTTCTACTCTGAGTGGGATGTATAGGTGAGAAAAATATTAAATACCCAAGGATAATCAAATAGGAAGTTCTTCAGTTCCTGAATTCATGTGGAAAATAATTATTGAACACCTACAGACATGCTCCAAGGTGCCTGAAACCCTGATTTAATGAAGGAAAAATGAAAGCCAAACAATGAACAAAGGTTTCAGCAGCAGCTCAAATGTAAAAAAGTAGAGAAGATGAGTTATCACAGTATCTTTAAAATGCGACAAACACGGGGCGCCTGGGGGGCTCAGTTGATTGAGCATCTGACTTTAGTTCAAGTCATGATCCCACAGCTAGTGAGTTCCAGCCCCGCATCAGGCTCTGTGCTGACAGCTCAGAGCCTGGAGCCTGCTTCGGATTCTGTGTCTCCCTCTCTCTCTGCCCCAACCCACTCGCATTCTGTCTCTGTCTCTCTCAAAAATAAATAAACATTAAAAAAAAAATTTTTTTTAATGTGACAAACACAACAGAATTTGCAGAGTGAATGGCAGCACTTATACTGTAAGCATCAATTTAGTTTTTCAAACTTTATTCAAAATAGTATCAAAATAATATGAAACTAAATAGCATATTAAAGTATATTAATAAAGTATAAAGTATATTAAATAGTTTATAGTTGTATAAGAACTAGAAGCATACAGGGTTTACTAGTTTTGTTCATACATATTTAACTACATAACAATGCAACGTAAAAATGTTTTAATTCTATTTATATTAAAGGGTCTTGGGGCGCCTGGGTGGCTCAGTCGGTTAAGCGGCCGACTTCGGCTCAGGTCATGATCTTGCGGTCCGTGAGTTTGAGCCCCGCGTCGGGCTCTGTGCTGACAGCTCAGAGCCTGGAGCCTGTTTCAGATTCTGTGTCTCCCTCTCTCTGACCCTCCCCCGTTCATGCTCTGTCTCTCTCTGTCTCAAAAATAAATAAACGTTAAGAAAAAAAAAAAAAAGTTTAAAAAAAAGGGTCTTAATGAATTTCTTCCTTTGGATGATTCACATGTTACTCAAATTTACAAAATAATACTCCAGACCAGAAATTATTTAGTGCGGGAGAAGATGAGAGCAGCACAGGAAAAACTATTAATATATTTATAATATAAGTGCATACCACAGAGATTTGATTAAAACTACACAGATGGTAGAGATTTTTGGACCCACTCTCATCTAAATCTGCAACACTAGCATTACACTCAAATTGCAACTACTGGGACACCTGGCTGGCTCATTCCTTAGAATATGAGACTCTTGTTCTCAGGATGTGAGGTCAAGCTTCATGTTGGGTATAGAGTCTTAATTAAAAAAATTAAAAAACAATAAATTGCAACTATCCTGTGGGGGGGGGGGGCATAAAGAGACCAGGCCTTTCCTACCTTTGGGAATTTTCTTCCGTTTCACAAGTATAAAATAATTTCCAGCCTCTAATTTGAACATTCAAGCAATCATTACTCCTATTCAAATCTCACAGTTTGTGAGCGAAGGTACCAACTAGATCTTTTCTTCACTCAGTATTTACTAAGCATCTACTATTTACCAGGCACTCTTCCAAAGATTAGCGATACAGCAGTGAGCTAAATATAAAAGTATTTGTCTTCATCAGATATACATTCTAGCTGGGAAGCAGACTAATAAAGCATATGGTACATGAAAGGTCTTTATGGAAAGAAAAGGAAGTATGAAGCATATATATCATATATAAAAAATATATCTAAAGCATAAGATTTTGGAAAGCTATTTTACAGTCAACCATATCATGAAACAATTTTTTTTAGTAAATAAAACTCATTAGAAAGAATATGAGTGCCCTTTTCTATGACAAATCTAGAAATGGAATACGAACATCAGGATAATTGAAAAACAATGTCACAGAAAGCAGTCTTTTAGGAAATGAATCTGATCCTGCTTTGTGCACAAACCATTCCTGAAATACCCTAGATTTGAAGCAAATTTTAGAAGATTTATGGAAACACATACAAAAAGCCTTAAAAGTGAGTTTAAGACAATATAAGGGAAAGGCAATATAAAAATCAAGAGATTATTATTTACGTCACTCACTGTTAGCATCAGTGTATAGTATTTCCTAAGTTTTTATCACTAAAACTAAATTTGATATAAAGAGAGAAGTGATGTCATGGCTATCCGAGGCAACTCAGCTGTAAGTTGCTTGCACAATTACAGGAAACACACAAATCAAAACTACAGATAAATTCCTTCTACAGGTTCTCATTTGGGAAGATGGCAAGGGGAAAAGAGAAACATCAGAAGAGGAACAAAAAACAGGCAAATCCAACAGGAAAAACACGATCTTTGAACTTAACATGAAAACAAAGGCCAGCCATGAGGTAAAGAAAAGCAGTACTGAAATTAACATTTTTCCTAGCAAGAACCTAGAAAAATAGGCAATGGGAAGCCTCAAGAGGGAAATTTTATCAGAAAAAACAAATTATTGTGAAATTTTCTTTTTGGTCTTAAACAAGTACTTTAATTCCCAAATACCCCTTAAAAAAAAAGTTGCACAAGGAATACCTAGGAAGTTAAAATCCATTTGGTTATATCAGCTGAAGAAAGTAACTAAAGTTGATTAGGCTTTAAGGAGGAGCTTAAAAAATTTTTAAGCCATGTTTGTTACGCCTTTAGGAAAGTGTAGGTAGGGGTGCTGAATCTTCTTGTATTGAGCAAGTTCTTTGATTCTTAAGGGGGTATAATCAGTTGTGGGTCAAAAACTGTACATCAAGATTCATCACAGCTTAGATGAATTCTTTCTTAGGTTATTCTTCTTTCTTCTATTAAAAAAAGTTTTAATTCTATCCCACTATCACATTTCTATCCATATCCCACAAATCCAGAAACAAAATTGACTCTCCAAAATAATATTGAGTAGAAAGTTAAAATTTTAAGCGCTGCCTGGCTGGCTTAGTCAGAAGAGCATGCAACTTTTGATCTCAGAGTTGTGAGTTCGAGCCCCACACTGGGTATAGAGATTACTAGAAAATCATAATCATAACAATAATAATAAATTTTAACAAAGTTAAAATTTTAGAAAGAGAATGATTCAAAAGTATCAAGAAACATCAGACTTGGTTAAAAATCCTTTAAGATCATCCAACTTCCTGGGCGTCTGGGTGGCTCAGTGGGTTAATTGTCTGGTTCTTGGTTTTAGCTCAGGTCATGATCTCATGATCCATGGGTTCCAGCCCCGCACAGGGCTCTGTGCTGTACAATCAGGCTCTGTGCTGACAGCTTGGGATTCTCTCCTTCTCTCTCTGCCCTTCCGCCTCTCACTCTCTCTCTCAAAATAAACTTAAAAAATTTTTTTAATTAAAAAAAAATATTACCCAATCCTGTTATTTCATGCTCAAAACAAAACAAAAACAAATAAAGTGTAATGTTTATTTGGTTTCTTGAACAGAACTTCCTTACTGTGGCAAATACAAAGTCTGAGAATCAAAGAATCATGAGATGACCACCTACCCATGTGTTCATACATTGATGGAGGACCAGAAAACACACTTTTATCATTCAATTCTTAAGCTGACAGGGTTCCAAAGGCTAGCTTATACTAAAAATTCACGTAAATTTATTAAGTCATAATGGAGATCAAAATTCCAATTTCAGAAACTGGAATACCTAAGTTCTTCATTCATATTGTCTCCTCTCCTGGTATCAACATTATTAAACCAGAAGGTTTGGGTTACACATGAAAAAAAGCAAAGAAAGAAGAATAACCTAAGAAAGAATTCAACCAAGCTATGATGAATCTTACAGTTTTTGACCCACAACTGATTATAATCCCCTTAAGAACCAAAGAACTTGCTCAATACAAGAAGATTCAGCCCCCCTACCTACACTTTCCTAAAGGCATAACAAACATGCCTTAAAAATTTTTTAAGCTCCTCCTTAAAGCCTAATCAACTTTAGTTACTTTCTTCAGCTGATATAACCAAATGGATTTTAACTTCCTAGGTATTCATACTCTTCTGATCTTCAGCTAATTCCCTTAACTGTTCTAATCTCTCTAGCTGCTCACTTACTAAACCACAAAGTTCCTTCTGAGGATGTCTCACTGCATCTATTACTACCCAGCTCTTCCTAATTTTCTGAGTCTCCATATCTCAAAGCTGAATAGTATACTCCCTTCAAAGAGAAGAACCTGGGGCACCTGGGTGGCTCAGTCTGTTAAGCATCCAACTCTTGATTTTGGCTTGGGTTATGATCCCACAGCATGGGATCAGGGTGGGATGAACCCCAAGTTGGGCTCCACCCTGGGCATGGAGCATGCTTGGGATTCTCTCCTCCCCCTCTCTTCTGCCCCTCTCCCTCACCCATGCATGCACTCTCTCTTTCTCTCTCCCTCTCTTGTGGGGCTCAATCCCATGACCTATAATCAACACCTAAGCTGAAACCCAAAGAGTCAGATGTGCAAATGACTGAGCCACCCAGGAGCCCCCAAAATAAACTGCTTTTCAAAGACATTTTCTCAAATCTCCCTCAGCCCCTTCCTGGGCCTCCAAGCAATGATTCTCTAGTTTTCATGGCAGATTTTTATCCCCACCCCCTCAATCTCCCATCCCCACCTCCAGAAACTTTTAATTTTTTTTTTTCAATGTTTATTTATTTTTGGGACAGAGAGAGACAGAGCATGAACGGGGGAGGGGCAGAGAGACAGGGAGACAGAGAATCGGAAACAGGCTCCAGGCTCTGAGCCATCAGCCCAGAGCCTGACGCGGGGCTTGAACTCCCGGACCGCGAGATCATGACCTGGCTGAAGTCGGAGGCTTAAACGACTGCGCCACCCAGGCGCCCCCAGGAACTTTTAATTAAGTACAATCAATTCTGCTATATGGGATTGACAGATATACTGGGGAACAACTTGAATAGAATGTGAATTTTGTGTTTGCTTATGTATGATTTCTACTGTGAGAAACACTGAATGTACATTCAAAACTGCACTCAGCTTATCCCAGCTGTATAGAAATATAAAAAACACAAGCACACATCTCAAACATTTTAGCAAAAATTTTTTTTAAAAAACATGTCAAGGATACACACCAACCATACTGTTTTTCTGGAAATTTTCAGATACATTGCAGCAACATGCGTGAGTTCACGGAGACATCCCAGGCTCTTCATATAGTCTAGACTGGGAACTGGCTAAATGCTCCACCCAAGTCTAATGGCTCTAAATTCAACTTACATGCTATACCAAGTGGCCACCCAAACCTGTCTCCAGGACTCCAGGCTTATACACTGACTATTCAAAATCTCCACCTAGATGTCTAATAAGCTAGCAAGCATCTCAAACTCAACATGTCCAAAATCAAAATCCTGACTCCCTGTGCACGTTCCACCACCACCCTCCCAAAATCTTCCCCATTTTAGTAATCAACAAACCCATTTTTCCAATTTCCAAAGCCAAAAACCTTGAGTCATCCTTGACCCCCTTTTTCCCTCACAAACCACATCAGGAATTCCCATTGGCTCTACCTTCAAAATATACTCAGAATCCAACTACATCTGACCCTTGAACAACAGCGGGGATTAGGGGCACAGACACCTCCCCATCCCTATGCAGTCAAAAATCCGAATTATAAGTTCTGACTCCCCCAAAACTTAATAGCCTACTACTGACTGGAAGCCTTACTGATAACATAAACAGTTGTTTAGCACATACTTTGTATGTTACATGCATTATATTCTGCATTCCTACAATAAAGCTAGAGAAAAGAAAATATGAAAAAAAGCATAAGGAAAATACATCTACAGTACTGTACTATAAAAAAATCCATGTAAGTGGACCCAAGCAGTTCAAACCCATGTTGTTCAAGAGTCAGCTTGTGCCATTCACCACCTCCACTGCTAATACTCTGTTCTAACCACAATTTCTCACCTGCATTAGTCTCCCATTAGTCTTTGAATTCTATTCTTGCTCTCCATACGGTCTACTCTCAAACTCAGCAACCAGTATAATCCTATAAGGAAAAAGAAAAGCTCATCATATTTTTTTCTGTGCCACACCCTTGTTAAAAAGAAAACCACAGGCCCAAAATGGCATCACTTGGGGGGGGGCACCTGGGTGGCTCAGTCAATTAAGCATCTGACTTCAGCCCAGGTCATGATCTCATGATCTCACAGTTAAAGGGTTCAAGCCCCACATTGGGCTCCGTGCTGACAGCTCACAGCCTGTGATTCTGTGATTCAGATTCTGTGTCTCTGTCTCTCTCTCTCTCTCTCTCTCTCTCTCTCTCTATCTCTGCCCTTGCCCTGTTCCTGCTCTCTCTCTCAAAAATAAATAAACATTAAAAATTTTTTAAAGATTACATAGTCCTCTATATTTTACTAGCTACCTGAAAATTTAGTTTTATTGTTGACATCCTCTAAAATCATAGTAGGTGTTTCAGACAACAAATCCTAATATATTCTTTTTCTCTTTCCACCAACCTTCTCCCCAGGACTTAGCTTTAAATACAGCTTTAAACACATTTAAGGAAAATCTCTGAGATTTAGGTTCCAAACAACCTTGTCTCATAGCAAGATCTAACACCATGCACTTCAAAATCTAAGCATGCCTATTTAAACCAAAGATTACCTGTGACCCAAACCCACACTATTTGGCCAAACCTAAAAATCACTTTTTACCTTTGCCTCATTCAATTCCCTCGTCCTCCTGACCTTCACTACCAGCTGTCTTCAATGTGGGGGGATTATGAATTGATGAGCTTTTAATAGGAAGCTATTTGATTATTCTTAGGCAGAAAGTAAAGTCCATCTGGGTTTGTTTTGGAGTCTCTGTGATGTGACAGAACCTCAACTAGGGATTTTACTTCTTCTATAAACTATGTCATCTGCGACTTGTGTATACTGAGGATGTTTAGACACACCTTAAGCAGGCCTGGTGTCTAGTCTACAAAAGTATTTGGATTGTCTTAGGTCCTTCTGAAAAGCAATGGACCAGCATCCTGCCCCACTTCAAGAACGAGTTGTCTCCTTGTTACTATGGTGATGAACACCCTGTGAACAGAGGTAATTTGCCACTTGCTGAAAACTCAAAGCATTCTGTAGCATTGTTTTTTATCAGGAACAAGGTGGGAGGAGCAGAACCAATTATGGAGTATATTTATAAACACTTAAAGGAGTGTGTTACTTTATTCTGAATAACAAGATTTTAAATTGTTTAGTTTACAGGAAAAAATGAAGGAAATAAGAGGACTGAAGAAAAGAAACATGTTGACCTACATCCTAACACGTACAGCTCTGCATCATTGTTGAACCTGGCACTACAGCTTTTCCAGAATAGAGTTCTTAGACTGGTTTTCAGATTGGTCGCACATACACAATATATATTAGTTTTCTCACCAGCATTTAGTCTTCTATTAGTCTCCTGCTACTGTGTTTTGTGTATGTGTGACCAAGCAACAGTCTGGAAGGGAAGAAAAATCCACTCAAGTAACAAGTTATCAACCAAGTAGGGTAAGAACAATGCTTCTGAAACACTAACAGTTAAAGGAAAGAAATTATATCTCAATAAATTCTTAAAAGTCACACTCAGGGGCACCTAGATGGCTCAGTCGGCTAAGTGTCTGATTCTTGCTTCTGGCCCAGGGGCATGATCTCATGGTTCGGGAGTTTGAGCCCCACATCTCTCTCTCTCCTCTCTCTCCATCCTTCCCCTGCTTGTGCATGCTCTCTTTTTCTCTCAAAATAAACAAACATTTTATTTTATTTTATTTTTCAACGTTTATTTATTTTTGGGACAGAGAGAGACAGAGCATGAACGGGGGAGGGGCAGAGAGAGAGGGAGACACAGAATCGGAAACAGGCTCCAGGCTCTGAGCCATCAGCCCAGAGCCTGACGCGGGGCTCGAACTCACGGACCACGAGATCGTGACCTGGCTGAAGTCGGACGCTTAACCGACTGCGCCACCCAGGCACCCCAAACAAACATTTAAAAAAAAAAAAAAAAAAAGGAAGAATACTCGGCACCTATTCCTGATTTTCAAAAAAATTCTTACCAAACTAGGAAAACTTGACCTTAATAAAAAGAAACTAACAGAAATTTATATGAAACAGCATACTTAATATCAAAATATTTAAAACATTCCCCTCCTATATTCAGGAATAAAACAAAGATGCCAGCCATCACATTACAAAAACAAACATGCCACTAACATATTCAAAGGGAAGAGACAAAAATCTGTCACTGCTTCCAAGCTACATGTTATGGGCTTTCATGTTACTAATCAAATTAAAAGTTACTTGGTCTCATAGCTCAAAAACTTACCAGATACAAGATCAAAATTTAAAATCAAACAAAAAAAACCATGAAACAAATAATTAACACATGACCCAGCAACTCTACTCCTAGGTATATACCCCCAAAGAACTGAAAAGAGATATTCAAATACCTGTACACAAAATTTTATAGCAGCACTATTTAAAACAGGTGCAAACAAATGAGATGTCCGTTAGTGGATGAATGTATAAACAAATGGCGGTGTATACATACAATGGATTAATGAAGTACTGGTACAAGTACTTGTAGAGAGCAAGATGGAGTCACTCAGGTCAAACAAGGGCCTTTGTCAAGCAATGACACTGTTAAGGGTACTGCAGCTACAAGATATTATCGTCAAGACCAGCACCAGTTAATGACACCCCAGAAGTGATAACAAGAAGCAGAGGAGGTCTGCAGGGGCCCAAAAATGATTAAATCCTTTGGGGGGGGGGGATTTTTGCAGCTGTCAGACTCTTTAGACACTGACCCCTCTTTGTCTGACCACTTTAAAAAGGCAGCTGCAGCTGGAAGGCTCTGCCCAACTGATCTCTGAACAGAGGTGAGATCCTTCACTGCTTGAACATAATAAGCAGTAAGTGCTGAGAGCTGACCCGAACAGGACCCAGGCCTGATCTCAACTGGTCGCTCACAGACTGACTCCTCATTTGGTTCATTAATTTCCCACCCCCTGTGTGATCTTCTGTGTTGTGTGACTTGTCTTGTGCTCTGCTGTGTAAGAAGCCAAGTTAATCATGTGGTGAAATGTCACTGAGTTTGGAATCCTGAACCTGCTTTATAATTATGTTAACACTGCTTCATGACTGAATAGAGCTGACACTGTAGACAGATACAACTTACGTGTGTACCTTCACAGAGTGCTTATAACAGTACTACAACATGGATGAACTTTGAAAACATTATGGTAAGTAAAAGAATCCAGACACAAAAGGTCACATATTTTATGATCCATCTGTAGAACAGACAAACCTATAGAGACCGAAAGTAGATTAACGGTTGCCTAGGACTCGGTGGGCAAAGAAATGGGGAGCAACTGCTAATGGATATGGAGTTTCTTTTGGGAGTGATGAAAATTAATCAGAGGTGATGGCTGCACAACTATGTGACTATACTAAACACCAATGAACTGTATACTTTTAAAACACAAATCTAATGGCATATAATTCTTATCTAAATTTAAAAAGAATAGTAAGATTTGTTGTGGGAAAAATAAAGTTCCCAAAACATACAAAAATACTACAGTAATCAAAACAGTATGGCAAGAGAGCGGAAACAAGTAAGTAGTTCAAGAAAACAACACCCTAAATGATTAAAGCAGGATGTTTGAATAAACTCACTGGGTATCTGAGTGAAAAGGTAGATGCCTACTTCACTATAAAAACTTAAAAGTGACAGATTGAATAAAATGTAAAATCCAATGCTGTCAAATACGAGAGAATGATTTTAAAATCTTAGTAGGGGAGGTGCCTGTGTGGCTCAGTTGGTTGAATGTCTGACTCTTGATTTCCACAGGTCATGATCTCATGGTTCATGGGATCAAGCCTCTCGTTGGGCTCTGTGCTGACAACACGGAACCTACTTGGGATTCTCTCTCCCCCCCCCCTCTTCCCCTCTCCTACTCACACTGTGTCTCTCTCTCTCTCTCTCTCTCAAAATAAAAATAAACATTTTTTATAAATACATACATACATACATACACACACAAAATACTGACATATCTGGCTAAATACAAATTCTAAATATCTATTTGGGGAAAAGACACAATAAAGTTAAAAGATAAGCAAAAGATTGGAAGAATACTATTTGCAATATACAAAAAGGATTAATTTCCATGATATTAAAAACTTCATGCAATCCAATGGAAATGGAGGAGAGAGGGGACAGTATTTTAGTATAATACCATTGGTGTGAAACAAAACTGAAAAGACTGTGTAGTTTGCAAATACAGAAAAACTGTTATGCTTGGGATGACAGGGACATTTTTTTCTGCATCATATTTTCAATGTTTGAATTTCTGACCACAGTATATATAGTAATTCTATAATACCAAAAACAATTTAAAAAGGAAAAAAGTCTGAGAGGCAAACTTAAAAAAGAAATTTAAAAAAATGTTCATTTATTTTTGAGGTAGGGAGGGGCAGAGAGAGAGAGACAGAGAATCCGAAGCAGGCTCCACGCTGTCAGGGCAGAGCCCAACACTGGGCTCGAACTCACAAACCATGAGATCATGATCTGAGTAGACATCAAGAATCGGATGCGCAACCAAGCAAGCCACACAGGCACTACTGAGAGACAAACTTTAGATAGCTGAGGGACACTAAAGGATTTTTAAAGGGGAAGTAGAATGATGGTTTAGCATTGTTGACAGATCCCTGGAGTACCTTTATAGAGAATGGATAGGAGAGATACCAGTTTGGAAATAGTTATTGATTCATTTCTCCATTCAACAAATGTTAAACACCTACTGGGGCTTGGCACTGAGCTAACCACTGGCACCAGTTAAAAATGTTGCAAGTTGTCTCTCCAAAAGGTCATATACCTACTTTGGGCAATGGTGCAAAGGAAATAAGGGAAACACCTATTGTTTGTTTGTTTGTTTGTTTCTTTTCTTTTCTTTCTTTCTTCCTTTGTGGTGCGGGGGTGGAGGGGAGGGATGCATATAGAACTTTTGCCATTTTAAGACATCTGTGAATAATATCCTTGTGGTATTCATTGTATTACAAAAGGACCAGGTATTCCTTGTAAGTATAACCCATATTTTGGCAACTCACTGAAGAAAAAAAACAAAATGCAACATCAGCCTGTTCTTACAAGTTCAAGATTCTTTGACTTTGGAAAGTCCAAGTCCTAAAAAATCTCTAAAAGAACTTCAAAGTCACCCTTACTCATTTTCTGTCCTTTTTAAAATTCTTTGGTTTTGTCAAGAGATGAATAAAAAGAGGACACAATATTAATAGGCCAAAGGAAAAACATCTTAATGAATCATATTAAAGATATTTATAATTATGATTTAATCTGCATTGGTTTCTTTTTACAGACATGTTCCCATTTTATCACAGCCATCTGCTATTTCAACAGTAAGCCTGTTTTACCAAGTTTTAATAAAGACCATGACTATACATAAAAATTTTTTAAACTTTCTGACTGTAAAACTTCTTTGTTAAAAGTGTCCCCTAAGTGAAGAGGCAGAAAAAAGAAACTGCTGATGAATTTGGTAAAAAATTCATGCTACCATTTGGCTTAGGACATTTCAAAATGTGAGGGGTGTGGCACCAGCTCCTGGTTTACCACCATTTTAAAGCTAAGTGCTCTGCTTCACGATCTAGGGCTGAGAAAAAGAGCTTTTCTGAGGTTGCTGGTCAGCAGGCAATCACCGTCACCTTGACAAAACCAACTGGCTGAGTGAGCTTTCCTTAAACCTATCATAATGTTACCATCATTCTTCCCAAACCATGCTGACAAGGTCCCTCATGTATAGATTTCCTATTGTAAATGCATGATGTGGGCAATACCAAAGCAAATGCAAGTCCCTTTCTGAGGAAGGGTATGGTTAAGCATGACAGTCACAGGACCTAGATATCGTAAGACAGTCCCAATTTCACAGTATTCTATTGTTTACACATAAGGTGATCTTTTAAATGTGTGATTCAAGATGATTTAATAGTTAGACTCATGAGAGTTTTTTTAAGTGAATACAAAGTTCAAAACACAGAAAAGAAAAAAAAAAACAAACAATCTTTCCAGACTCTCCTGAGTCTGAATTTTGGACCTGAGCACATAATCATATGGAAAAAACCTGGCCTAATCCTCCCAACCCATCCTAAGAGAAGCATTTCTTCCCAGGCAGGAGGAGCTCACCAGAAATTACAAATGATTTTTTTTTAATTTTTTTTTCAACGTTTATTTATTTTTGGGACAGAGAGAGACAGAGCATGAACGGGGGAGGGGCAGAGAGAGAGGGAGACACAGAATCGGAAACAGGCTCCAGGCTCTGAGCCATCAGCCCAGAGCCCGACGCGGGGCTCAAACTCACGGACCGCAAGATCGTGACCTGGCTGAAGTCGGACGCTTAACCGACTGCGCCACCCAGGCGCCCCTACAAATGATTTTTAAAAACAAAGCAAACAAGAAGAAAAAGCCATTAGCACATACAAGCTTCTAATTGAAACACAAAAGACGGTGAGGAAAGGAGAGACTAGAAAAGGGAGCAATAAACAGTGGTTTCCAGAAGCCCTTTTTGCAGAAATGTTTACTTTAGCAGTTGGATACTGCTGTACACTGGATCTTACAGAAATAATTATCATCTTCACAACTGTGAACAAACAAGAAAGTTCATCTGGTCATCTAATCTATTTCACATGTGCAATGTCAAATATTTATTTGTTCCTTTTATATCTTATTAAATATTTATTCTTTTTAGCCATAGCTGTCACTATCTTGAGCCACAAAATCTTTTACTTTTATTATTATTTTTTTAATATTTATTTTTGAGAGATTGACAGAGTGTGAGCCAGGAAGGGGCACAGAGAGAGGCAGACACAGAATCCGAAGCGGGCTCCAGGCTCTGAGCTGTCAACACAGAGCCTGATGCGGCAGGGCTTGAACCCACAAACCGTTAAGATGATGACTTGAGCTGAAGTCAGATGCTTAATCAACTGAGCCACCCAGATGCCCTCACAAAATGATTAAAAAAAAAAAAAAGATGTAAATATATGCATTCCTCAATAGAGGAATGCAGGAATTTCTTAAATGCCAGAGTGGCCCACATCCCCATTCTGAGACATCACAGGCAATTGCTTTTACTTGAGCTGCCATCCGGATATCCTAGAACCTTCCTACTCTGACCTTATCCAAAAGGTAATCATCAATAGATAAGGGAGAATTTAGTGGACTGTGAGGTGGCCTGGTATGAAATTAAGGAAAAAGAGGGTCTACCTAACCCAATCACATCAAATCTAATGGGGGGAAAGGACAATGTATTTGAGCAGAAGAGATTAAGAGTGGAGACAAAGTCAGAAGATTGGAAGACTCGCTAGATGAGGGAGCAATAAATGCCTGCTTCAGAGTGGATGAGGTGACCAGATCAGCAGACCCAGCCAATGAAGGACAACAGGAATTGCTACAGACCTGGGACAATTAGGTACTGTCCCAATTCACCTCAAACCAAACTATGTGACCTGAAATTGTATTATGTGTTTCTTTACGTCCCCACACATCCATATAAAAATCTAACAACAGGTCATGATTCAACACCTACTTTATGAAAAGGAAAAATATTCTACAATCAGAATTATTTCCTGACTGCAAACCAGTAGGGGGTTGGCTAAGACTATTCAGATCCCCCTTAAATTGCTAAGGTTATCTACCTATTTATTCCCAGAATTATATCCCAGACTTATGGATAATACTGGATGGTGGACTAAACACAAAGCTATTTGTTTCTCCTTCCCCAAACACTAAGATTTTTTTTTTTAAACACATAAACCCAATGGTATGAAGAGAACTGGAGACTGTAGTCACAAAACCTGGAAAGATGAAATATAAATGGCTAAAGGGTAAAGGACTCAAAGACTTAAGAAAACTGAATCCTAAGGTAAGCATCAGGGAACAACACTCCCCCAAAAGTATCAGCAGAGAATAAATGGGAAGGGTTAACAGAAAATCTTTCTTTTAAAAAAAAATGGGGTGCCTGGGTGGCTCATTCAGTTAAGCATTCGACTTCGGCTCAGGTCATGATCTCATAGTTTGTGGGTTTGAGCCCTGTGTCAGGCTCTGTGCTGACAGCTTGGAGCCTGCTTCAGATCCTGTCTCCCCCTCTCTCTGCCCCTCCCCCCACTTGCATTTTCTCTCTCTCTCTCTCTCTCTCAAAAATAAAGATTGTTTTTTAACATTTATTTATATTTGGGAGACAGAGAAAGACAGCACAAGTGGGGGAGGGGCAGAGAGAGAATGAGACACAGACTCCGACGCAGGCTCCAGACTCTGAGCTGTTAGCACAGAGCCCTATGTGGGGCTCAAACCCACAAACCACGAAATCATGACCTGAGCCAAAGTCGGACGCTTAACCAACTGAGCCACCCAGATGCCCCAAAAATAAACTTTTTTTTTTTAAAAGCTTACTTTGAGGAGAGCACACATGTGCAAGCAAGCAGGGGAGAGGCAGAGAGAGGGGAGAGAGAGAATCCCAAGCAAGCCCCACACTGCCAGCACACAGAGCCCAATACAGGGCTCCATCTTATGAACCATGAGATCATGACCTGGGCCAAAATCAAGAGTTGAACACTCAACTGACTGAGCCATCCAGGTGGCCCCAGAATATCTTTCTGAAATGCAGTTCCAGATTCAGTTGTTCAGACAAATGCCCTTCCCTCTCTTGCAAAGGGCTGAAGATAATCTAAAGAAGGTTAAAACAGACGGTTATACAGACCAGGGAATCACCAAGTAAAGCAAAGGCAGTTTCAGTTAGCATAGGTACTAGATCTCTGTCCACGGTGTGTTGGTAAATATAAATGTTTAACCACTTGGGGGTAAGGGGAGGTGGAGACAAGGGTAATTATCTGTACTATCTGCTGAATTCTTGTGGTATAAATACTCTTACCATGGCTGCTTCAAGCTAAGAAATGGTATCACTGTTCACAGAGATTAGATGAGATGCATGGTAGCCTATCATTAAATAGTATTTCCACCATACAGATTAGATGTAAATAATATCAAGAGCATCCATAATGACAAAATGTAATAAAATATTCAGGGGTAGTGAGTTTTTAGAATTTATTGATTTGATTTTTTTAATATAACATCTAAGTTTGCATAATCTTTAATAATTGTCATATTTAGCAAACGGCTCACAAAGTTCCTGAAAATTTTAACAACTGTCTATGATGCGCTAATACTAGTCATCGACCCAGCCCTCTTTATTAATACCCTTTCCCAAAAGGCTGACAGTCAGGCCTTCACTTCCAGGCAAGGGAGATTAGAAAAAACTTTTCTGGAGAATATTAACAATTAGTCTAAGAGAAAAAATTATATTTTGCCATTATATGACAAATTCTCAAACTAAATTTGTCCAGCCAGATCTTCCTACAGTGAAGCTCACAATTGTAGAAGTCCTACTGCATATGCAGAGCTTTCAATCAGCATTCTAGGATCCCACTATTAAATATTAGCAAATGGCCAAGAATTGCTAGACCTCTCTAGCACAAAGAAATTAAACAGAAAAAGCAAGTTGGAAGAGACAGCACATGCTTTGCAGGCATGTGACCTAGGCAGTCACACAGTGCCCTGCACTTAGAAGATCCCTGTGTTAGATTTAATGCTCTGCCGTTGCTGTCTTGAAATTCTCTAATAAATGTTAACAAGGAGCCCTGCAAATTATGTAGCTAGTCCTTACAGAGACTATGCAGGGTAAAGAAAATTCTGGGGGAAAAGATACCATGAATATATTCAGAAATATAAGAGAAAATATCGCAAACACAGTAAGAACAGTAAGTTAAAACAACGCAAAGAATAAGCAAAGAACAGTAAGTTAAAACAAAATAAAACTAAAAAGAGAAAATGAAAGTGAGCAAAAGCATGCCTTGTTGGTAATTAAAAATGCAATAGCTAAAAGGAAAAACTCCTTAGAACAAAATAAGAAGATTGGAAGATCAGTCCAGGAAGTCCAATATCAGAGCATCAACAGTTTAAGAGAAAACTAAGAGGGGGAGAAAGTCAGGGTGCCTGGATGGCTCAGCTGGAAGAGCTTGGGATTATTGATCTCTGGGTTGTGAGTCCGAGCCCCACGTTGGGTGTAGAGATTACTTACATGAAGTAAAAAAGAAAAAAAAGGAAAAGTCATCAACAAAATAGTTCCCAGATTGAAAGGGTTTGCCAAGTACTCAATGGAACCAAACTCACATAAGGCACCTTATTGTGCAATTTCAAACACAGAGAAAAGAAGAAAAGAACCAATCACATAAATTATCAGGAACCTAATGTATCAGAATACCTTCTGCCAAAACAAAAGCATAAAGCAAGAAACAGGGAAATAGATCTAGAAAACAAGAAATCCAAAACAAAAAGGCAAGGAGCATCCTCAAGATGTGGATGAAGGGAAGTCCCAGGATAAGAGCTGTGCCTAAAAAAAGTGGGCAATCAGTCCAGATGGAAGCACATCTTCAGGAATAAGGGAAACTAAGAGAATATCTTAACTGTCTGAACTTCCTGAAAGGAAATATGAACAAGTTGCAATTTGAGCTACATTAGAGAGAAGTTTAAAGTAAATAATAACAAAGAAAAATAAACATTTCAGGGAAACCAAAAGTTGTACAGGAAAGCACAAGTGTTCATAGATTACTCCATGGCTTAACTGTGAATAGCAGGTTCAGTCTTAACTGTATAAATACTGAATACCAACCTAAGCAAATTTATGAACAATTACACTAGGATCGGAGAAGAAAAAGGATACCTGTGGATGTTGAGAAAGAACTGAATCCTCATCTGCCATAATGGGAAATCAAGAGATACTGCCTGAAGCTGAGAAATGAAGAAATCAGAATAATAAGCATGCTGTTAAGAACGACAGTGTTTCGGGACACCTGGGTGGCTCAGTCAGTTAAGCATTCGACTTCAGCTCAGGTCATGATCTTGAGGTTCATGGGCTGGAGCCCTGCATCGGGCTCCATGCTGACAGCTCGGAGCCTGGAGCCTGCTTCGGATTCTGTGTCTCCCCATCTCTCTGTCCCTCCCCTGCTCAAACTCTGTCTCTCTCTCTCTCTCTCCCTCTCAAAACTAAAACATTAAAAAAAATTTAAAGAATGACAGTGTTCAAGGGTGGCTGGGTGGTTAAGCATTCGACTTTGGCTCAGGTCATGTTCTCATGGTTCATGAGTTCACACTGATGGAGCATGAGTTCACGCTGATGGTGCGCAGGAGGCTGCTTCAGATTCTCTGTCTCTCTCTGCTCCTTCCCTGTTCACACACGTGCCCGCGCTCTCACAAAAATAAACTTAAACACACACACACACACACACACACAATGAGAGTGTTCAGAACTTGCTACCCCAAAATAAGGCGCCTTGGTATACTGAATATTTTATTTTATTTTATTTTTTTAATTTTTTTTTTAATTTTTTTTTCAACGTTTATTTATTTTTGGGACAGAGAGAGACAGAGCATGAACGGGGGAGGGGCAGAGAGAGAGGGAGACACAGAATCGGAAACAGGCTCCAGGCTCTGAGCCATCAGCCCAGAGCCCGACGCGGGGCTCGAACTCACGGACTGCGAGATCGTGACCTGGCTGAAGTCGGACGCTTAACCGACTGCGCCACCCAGGCGCCCCATTATACTGAATATTTTAAACTGAAAAAACCTGCGGTGCCGGAAGGTGCCGGAAGGACTTTCTGACTTTCCCTTCTGTCCGGAAGCAGGTCCTAAGACCTTCATGTAAGAGATGTCCTTTCTATACCAGGAAAAGAACATCTTTATCTGTGTAGATGGAGGGTTACAGAGAGAAGTCAAAGGAAATGGCCTTGCCAAGTTTCCCCAGTTTAATACCCTGAGTGCATATTCTTTTGTCCTATCATGTTTTTCTATGACTTTCCACTCTTCCATCAAATCTAGTGCAGGGGCACCTGGAGGCTCAGTCAGTTAAGCATCCGACTTCAGCTCAGGTCATGATCTCGCGGTTCGTGAGTTCGAGGCCCGCGTCTGGCTCTGTGCTGGCAGCTCAGAGCCTGGACAGCCTGCTTCAGATTCTAGGTCTCCATCTCTCTCTCCATCTCTCTCTCTCTCTCTCTCTCTCAAAAAAAAAATTTTTTATCTAATATAAAAATACTCAGACTGAACCATTTCTTCAGGTCTTCATTTCTTTATGAAGCCTCCTGTGTCACATAAAATTTTTATTAAATAAATTTGTATGCTTGTGTCTTGTTAATCTGTCTTTTGTCAGTTCAATTTACAGGGTCCCAGCTACAGAACCTAGAAGGGCATTAGGAAGAAAATTTTTCCTCCCCTACGAGAACAGAGAAATGCAGAAAAAATCAGATCTAAGAAATTAAAATGTTTGCCTCTAGGGAGGGAGAAGTAGGAGATGAAGTGGGAGGAGAACTGTTGCTTTTCCAATCTTACAGAGCTATTAAATCTTTATGCACATTTACCACTTTGATAAAACATAAAATCATAACATGAAAAAAGCTAGCAGAAAAACTTCAGGATGTTTTAATTCATGATTCCTCTTTCAAGCTTACAAGTTTTGTCAACAAGAAATTTTTCTCCTTCTATTTGTTGTGGTATTTCCAAATTTTCTACAAAAATGTATTACTTGTATAATAGAAACGTAATCACCTTACAATATTCAAAATCATCTATAACTCCAACTATTAGTTAGGGATATTACCATGTCCTATAATACCCAATCTGGCCCAGCTCAGGAAAAGGTGGTGGCTTACCTTCCAGGAGTTACCTCAGCAGTTTATACCAAATGTCTCCATATCTCACACTGGGTTTCCCTCTCCATGCCTACATTCTTTCAAAACACTATAAAGAGACTTTCCATTTAACTCTGAAAAATTCACATAAACATAATGAACTCTAGAGTTTGCCTTTAAGGGGGCAACAAATTCAATTTTTCATACCTTTATTATTCCCAAAACTAAACTTAAAGCTTTCAGTACACAGAAATTGTAATATAGCATATATTATGTTAACACAACTGTATAACATTTATTTGTTTTTATTCTGCATTTAAATAGCTGTCAGGTCAGCTATCAGTTGTCAGCTATGTATCTAACTAGAAAAGTTATTACGGTCAGAGTTTGCAAAACACAGTTCAGATAAATGTCACAGCCTCTGTTCACCTCTACAATGGATGATGAGGATGGTCATGGTCATCACAGGATGTTTAAGAAGGGATCTGCTTAGCACAGAGAACTGAGCCAATCTGCAAACATATGTAGGCCAGCCAAGGCAGCTAGCTACACATGTTTTCACTTATTCCCTTAAGAGTGATTTGGTTTGTTTGGATTTGGTATAGAATCATTTCTGGATTTAAGGAAAACTAAACAAGGTTTTACAGCTTGTTATGCTGACAGGCAGAAAACCATGAAAAAAAATCCTAACCTAAAGAAGATTCCTTTTGCACTTAAAATTAAGGTAAGATAGACATACCTGAAGACATGGTCTACATTTCTCATCTTCATCCCGCCTAATCATGGCAAAAATTGTCTTCATTATTAATTAGTAAACTCTGGCATGCAAATATGGCCTGTAGGATCATGAAGAGTTCCCCCACCCCACACACACACCCCTAACACTAGTAAAATGCCTCGCTGGCATAACATACCAAATTTTTCTCAAACTGGCAACCAAAACAAGCTGCTACCAGAAGATTTTTTTTTTTCTCAAAGTCAAATTAAATTTTGCCAATGTACACAAGAATATTCCAGATTAGTGGCTGTTAACCAATTTAATCTTATGACATTCAAAACTTCTTGTTCACACTAGAGTGCTTTAGGTAAATACTACTAATCTCTTCTGGCTTCTAGACACCTTGCAGACTTTGGGAAATTCATCTGGTTTCTTGCCCCCTCCAGCCACTCCATCTCAACCTCCAAAAAAATGCCTCGAGTTTTTTGTTTTGTTTTTGACACAACTTGCTTTTTCCATCCTGAGTTTTCCCGAACTATTTCAGGGTTCTGACAATTTTGCCAGTGACTAAATCTCCTCCTGGGAATAGCTGCCTCATTATCACTATTAAAAACAGTCACTCCTAATACTGACTGATAAGGATCTGGAAACTTATTGTAACTTCGAGAATGCATATCCCACCCTACCCAATCCAAAGATAAATGCATCACAAATGGAATAACAGACTCACCACAGGACACAATCCCACAGGCTTTGTGTTCCAATTAAACTATTGAGTGTTGTGAATATTCCTAACTCTTACCAATATGAAGAATTTCTTACCATTTCCTTCCTCATAACTAATTAATACAGAAATTACTATGAGTCAAGCAAGCAAAACAAATGAACAAGGCAAACAAAATACACACACACACACACACACACACACACACACACACAAACTCAACAGTAAATATCCTAATCCTAATGTTTTTAAGGTAATACGGCCTTCCAACTGATCTATTTCAGAAATATTCTGTGCAGTACATGTGCTGTGTGGGTAACTTTTGTTCTTGGCAAGCTAGTCCTCCTGGCTTAGAATATCAACAGCAGATAACCTCAAATAAGAGCTCTTTTCCTACAATCCCTCAAATGGAACGACCACTTAGAAACTTAATTCTTGCAGAAAAGCATATCCAAAATAGAGATGATCATAAATTTATTTCTATTATTGCCATTTTGGTTATATCTCACTTCCTCAGCATTAGTAAAAAGTCACATAATCATAATCCATCATTCTGGAAACCGGATAGTGATACAGAGATGACTCTCCATCCACTCACAGCCCCCCAAAAAGTAGTACCCAGAAGTTCTTTCACATCAACCAGAAGCAACCTGGGACCCTTTTGCAGCCACTGAGGAGAACGGGAATTTAACCTTTTTTGTGCCTTAAATTTCCTTGGAGTACATGAAAACTGTAAACCCTCAGAATATTTTTTTTTTTAATTTTTTTTTTCAACGTTTATTTATTTTGGGGACAGAGAGAGACAGAGCATGAACGGGGGAGGGGCAGAGAGAGAGGAAGACACAGAATCGGAAACAGGCTCCAGGCTCTGAGCCATCAGCCCAGAGCCCGACACGGGGCTCGAACTCACGGACCGCGAGATCGTGACCTGGCTGAAGTCGGACGCCCAACCGACTGCGCCACCCAGGCGCCCCTCTCAGAATATTTTTTAAAACAAAACCATACACACAACGAAAACCAATTATGTTAAAATACTGTTATCAAAATATTTTTTGAAAACTCATTAGTATTAAATGCACTTTTTACATTTGTAATATATAAAATAACAAGCTTCAATGACAAGCTATTAACTACCATAATTTCCAAATTATGACCAACATAAATGGTATCTTCAAGATATCTGCAACAACTGCAATGTGACATAAAAATATCTTTGATTCCAGGGGCGCCTGGGTGACTCAGTCAGTTAAGCATCTGATTTTTGCTTTCACCTCAGGTCACAATCTTGCGGCTCCTGAGTTAGAGCCCCACATCGGGCTCCACGCTGACAGATTCTCTCTCTCTCTCCCCCTCCCTCTCTCTGCCCCTCCCTCACATGCACAGTCTCTGTTTCTCTCAAAATAAATAAATAAACTTAAAAAAATTAAATTAAAAAAATCTGTGATTCCACAAAGTCACAGGGACTGCTTGCTAATTTGCTGTGGTTTGAAGCAAATGTTAAATTTCAGTTAGAGATTAGTGAAAACAAGAATCTAACATTTTCCCATTTAAATTCATGGACCCCTGAAGCTTTTAAAATGTAATCATTCTGAAACAGAGATCTGCATCATTAAAGAGGCATTAGAGATCACTTGGTTCATCTCTTCTTTTTAAAGATAAGGGAACTAAGGAAGAATTGATGGTATAGCTCACCTGAAGTATCTTGACTGCAAATCACTGGGTTCTCTTTATGTATAGTAAACTACTGTTTTCTTTTGAAAACCCGAACTTCACACCTAGCAATACTTAGCACTTACCTCAAGCTTGCAACTCAGTTTCAGCATCTGTAAAATGAAGATAATAACCCAAATATGGAAGAACCTTAACGTGAAAATCATATTTAAAATTCCATGTTAAAGTACTACAGCAGTACTTTTAAAGGTAAGGCTATTTATCAATGAACTCCGTAAAATATGAGACAAGTTGTCCTTGCTCCTTGGTATACCTTAAGCATCGTTGAATTCTGACTTATTTAACACATTAACTATTTATTTTATGCTGCTAACTGTATCTCCCAAAGGATAAACTGACCCTAAAAATAAGCCACTTCAAGTAGAAAATGATATGCTTAGTACAGAAAGTATTGGCTTTAGAGTCACACTACTATAAGATAAATGTCTGTAATTCTAGGTAAAATACTTGTTTTCTCTGGTCCTCCATTTCTGAATCAGTAAGATAGGAATAAATGCTAACAACCGTATCTGATTGCCAAGAAGGTCATTAAGTGTCAGTCCTTCTCTTAAAGGGGTCAATGAGGAATAGAAGATAACCTTGTAAAGCAGTGAGAACATTTGTTTTCTCCTCCTTCATCACTTGATACAGTTATTTAAAATAAGTTGGGGGCACCTGGGTGGCTCAGTTGGTTAGCATCCTGATCCCCGATTTCAGCTCAGGTCAAGATCTCACAGTCGTGAGATGGAGCCCCTAGTCTGCGTCAGGCTCCGCGCTGGGCGTGGAGCATGCTTAAGAGTGTCTCTCTCCCTCCCTCTGCCCATGCCCCGTGCGCACTCGCACTCACGCTCTCGCTCTCTCTCAAAAAAATAAAATAAAATAGGAATAAGGACCGCAGAAATAATATCCTCCTTTAATGGTCAGAATAGAATCTCTCAGCAATCTAAAACAGAGCCACTCAAATAGCCAGCAATTCTTTCCATAGAAAATCCTTGTTTAAAAATAAATTACACAATAAAGATTGTATTACTGTGCACTGAAAAAAGGAAGAAGATTAAAACTAAAGACCATTCCCAAATTTTTACACAGACAATAGTAAACAAACGTTTGGAGGACAAGAGTCACACAATTTAAACATGTAAGCACTTAAACATGCAAGTGAAAAAATAAATGCCAATAGAGGTAAGGCCACTAAACTTTTTCCACAAAAATTGTTTTCTTTTCCTCCACAAAAAGAAATCAGGTGGTTGACTGTAGACATGTCAAAGTTATAGTGACAAATTTGCAAACATTTTAGTTGACTAGGAACAGAAAATACAGTAGGTAGTCAAAGGGAACACAAAAGGCTCATAGAACAAAGCAGATCTGTTAAACACTAGGGGCGGAAAAATGAGCCATTATCTGCCATGCCCTCCTGTTGCACCCTTTTATTTGTAGTCATAACTGCAAGCTGTTTTAAAGACAATGGCAATGTTATTAAGGGTACCTTCATGCTGTGCCAAAGCACATACAGCAATTCAGAACAATCAGTCTTACTTTCATGAGAGCAAAAGTTGTGGCCAAATGAAATGGGTGGATACCATATTAAACAATCTTGGAATTAGCTAATAGGATATAGGAAAAAATGATCCTAATGCAGATGCTAAATTCTCTTCCTTCTTTACACAATAAAAATTTTTTATTATCTGAAAAGCACTCGGGGAGGAAGGTTCCATTTAGTAAGACCTAAATATGGCCTGTTTTTAAACACAAAGATGTTTATTATTTCCTTGCATAATCCATAAACTTAAAATATGTGCTGGATACTAGATGCAACGTTATAACTTTCAAAAGGATGCTGTGTAGAAACAACTAAGTGGAAACCTTTAAATATAACACTGCAACTCTACAGAAAACCATGTGTTTCACAAATATTTCACAGAAGTAGAAATTCACTGCAGGCGACAAGTAGCAACATAAAACTTGGTTAGTAGGAGTACTCCACTGTTCTTACACAGATTTAAAATGTGGCACTTTATCTGTCATTGTGGCTTGTCGATATTTTATTCAATCTACATTAATTACATTACTTCATGCTTTATTAACGGACTTCAAAGCAAAATCAGAAGAAGTATAAAAAAGACATTCAATAAGGCTATGACTTTATAACCACACCAACACGGCCTTATACATACACACAGTACACAGTAGTGTATGAAGTGTAGTAGAGGAAAAATGGGGTCTAAAATTCAGGCCTGGGAGAAATCCTATTCAGTGAAAATTTTTATGAAACATTTTTCATAGGTTGTTTTTAAAACTCATATTTTTGAAACCCTCTTTCCAGATGCAATTCTAATGCATTAATTAGAATTTATATTTTATATCAATTAATAGCTAGTGTGAGAGAAGTCTATTGCTCACACTAAACTGAAAGGGGAGTGTCTTCTCAGATGAGCTATTTTTAAAAGAATCCCAAGGATTTAAGCTCTTCTTGGGCACTTCCTCAGATACAGCCTTAGTGTGCCAAGAACCATTCAACATCATTTTTGCCACAAAGAACAAAAACCAAGTAGGTAAAACCCATATTTTGTAATAAACCTCATAAATATATTTTGCAAAACAAACCAGTCTCACACAGCTCCAAACCTACAAAGATGATTACAATAAAAATGGGTCGGCCTCTAAATTATTTGCAATTTACAGTGATTTTAGACAAAATCATTTTATCATTATTTAAGAGTGAGGCCATATTTTTCCATTTTCTTAAGTTTGTATTTTAATTACAGTTAGTTAACACAATAGTGTTACATTAGTTTCGGCATACAATATAGTAATTCAATAGTTCCATACATCACCCTGTGCTCATCACAACAAGTGTACTCCTTAATTTCGGAGGCCATACATTTAAACTTCTCCAGCAATTTAGGGTAAGAATGAGGTAAGAAAGCACTACAAAAAAACAAAACAGAGGTATATCTCATGTTTTAAAATGGCATTCCGAAAAAAACTGCCCAAGTCAAATTTTTGAACTAGCTTCTATTTTCCTCTTCATCTCTAAAAACCTAACTGTGTAACACTCCCTGCCCCTCTCTGGGTGGTGGGGGGAAGGGGGGAGGGAGGGGGGAATAAAAAATAATAAAAACATGTACAGTGCTGCAAACCTATTCTAAGTTATACAAGTAGTAAATTATTTTTAAAACAAAATAAAATATAAATGAGAAAATTCTGTTTTCTGTATTTGTGACCTACTTAAAGGTCAAAAGAAAACTGAATAGAACATAGAAGACTAATCAACCCTTCATTTCAATCAAACCCCCACACCTCACCCACCCTCACAACTTTGAAGTACAGGAACTCTGCTATTCTCTTGACATTTGTGGAAGCTGCAGTTTGGCATATTTTGTTTGTTGCTTTTGTTTTGCAATTAACTGCTATGGATCAAAGAAAAAAATCATTCAAAAAGAAAATTATTCAAGTTCACAATAAAATAAAGTGGTAGGTGAATACGGGAATCCTGAAATATGGAAGAATTCATTGAAAGTTTCCCCTCACTACAAATGACTTAAGATTATGTCTAATTAGTACCCAAACTTACATATTCTGAAAGATATTTTCATGGACAAGAAAGACAGTGATGCTGTTTATAAGACAGGGGCTGGTGCTTCAAGCATTAGAGATAATCTGCTATTCCCAACATAAAAAATACAGCACTCAAGGCTAGCAGATTTTTTTAAGTTTTTCATAATAGAATGAGGTTACCATCGTAAAAATTAAATTCACAAACATAAACACACACCTAAAGGTAATTTCATCAGAACTGAGACATATACCTCTCTCATATTAAACAATATCATCACTTTAGCAGCAGACAAGTCACTGTAACTAAGCAATAAATCCAAATACTATTCTTTCCCTTGAGAATCACCTTGCTTATTTTTCTGATGTAAAATTCTAATTTGTTTAATATATGCAAATACCTACACATTCTTTATAAATACCCGTTACTGAGGCCTTCTTAAACCCAAATATTAGGGGCGCCTGGGTGGCACAGTCGGTTAAGCGTCCGACTTCAGCCAGGTCACGATCTTGCGGTCCGTGAGTTCGAGCCCCGCGTCAGGCTCTGGGCTGATGGCTCAGAGCCTGGAGCTTGTTTCCGATTCTGTGTCTCCCTCTCTCTCTGCCCCTCCCCCGTTCATGCTCTGTCTCTCTCTGTCCCAAAAATAAATAAACGTTGAAAAAAAAAATTAAAAAAAAAAAAAAACCCCAAATATTAAATGAGGTGATATTTCTCCATGATTTAGCTTCATCATAAAAATTTTCCTCCAGGTTCTGTCTGAAATCTATCAAGATACCTAAATTTGATTATTGTACTAGTATGTGGTACTTCTCACATTAAAATTACTTTATAGCATCAATCCATTAAAAAACAAAAACAAAAAACTGACCCTTAGTCAGGTACAAAATCAGTCATTCTCAAAATGCCAATTCTCCTCAAAAGATTAAGCATGCAATTTTACAGTGACAAAGTCTATGTTATTCAGGGAAGTCACAGTAGTTGAATTTCATATATGTCAAAACCCTCATTTCAGATGCCACCTTAACTCCAAATCTAGTATTACAGGAAGGAGAACATCATTTGTTAGGAAAACCTCACAAAATCCTCCTCCTTACTGTGGAAATAACCAGAAAAGAGGTTCTATATCTTCCAACACCTACTGAGGGTGGTATCAGATTCCTGGAAAGTGGCATAAAATTTGTTTATCACAAGGACATACAGAGGTTTAGAAATATGGGACTTGTTCATTGCTTTATTCTTCTAAGAATCAAAGATGGAGAACAGAGTAAAAATTCTAAGTCTAAAAGCAAATGCATAAAATACTCAGCTATGAAGTCCAGTTTTGTAATGTTACCAACAAGCAAGTTCTGAGAACTAAGTAAGCAATTATAATTAACACACTTATTTACCTAAAACCTAATCTTCAGTATTAATTCAGCTCCTGGCAACATTAACAAAATATTTCAGTTCCTAGCTTTAAAAGAAAAAACAAAAAACTAGATTGTTTCAAGTTAGGTGTTTTAATGCATTTTGATAATAGCTCCTCAAAGTTGGTCTTTCCAAAATCATGAACAATCATCACTGAACACTTAGTATTTCCCAAGCCTTAAATGAGGCCCAAAGGACAAATAAATAAGACAAACACCATCCTAGTCCTCCTATGGTGCTGACATTCTAACAGAGAAGACAGAAAAATAGTTACGTAACGAGTAAGAACTAAAACTAACTATGTAAAACTCTTGGAAGAAACTGGGCAATGAATCTTCTTGAATTAGGCAATGGTTTCTTACATATGACACCAAAAGTACAAGCAACAGAAGAAAAAACAGACTCCACCAAATTTAAAATGTTAAATTTTAACTATCAAGAAAGTGAAAAACACAACCTCCCACAATGGGAGAAAATACTTGCAAATTATGTATCTGATAAGGAATCTGTATCTAGAAGATATAATGAATTCTTGTAACCCAGTAATACAAAGACAACCCAATTAAATACTGGGGAAAGGAAATAAATAATTTCTCCAAAGATATACTACTAATAAACACATGAATAAATGCCCAACATCATTAGCTATCAGGAAAATGCAAATCAAAACCACAATGAGATTACTTCACACCCTCCAGAATGGCAAGAATTGAAAAGTGAAAATAAATGTTAGCAAGGACATGGATAAATTGGAAATCTTCATATACTGGTATTAGAAATGTAAAAAGTATACAGCAGCATTGGAAAACAATTTGGCAGTTTTTCAAAAGGTTAAACATAGAGTTACCATACGACCCAGCAATTTCACTCTTAAAGATGTATAAATTCAAGAAATGAAAACATACGTCCACATAAAAACCTGTACATGGATGTTCACAATACCATTATTCCTAACAGCCAGAAAGTGGAAACAACCTAAATGTCCATCAATTGATGAACAAATAAACTGTGTATATCCATACAACGGAATACTATTCAACCATAAAAAGAAATGACTTACTGGTATGTACTAGAACATGGATGAACCTTGAAAACATTATGCAAAATGAAAGAAAACAAACACAAAAGATCACACACATGGTTCTATTTATATGAAACGTCCAGAAAACAACTCTTGACAGACAGAAAGCAGATTTTCTGGGAGCAGTAGAGGGTATGTGAAACGACCCCTACTGGGTATAGGGACCCTTTCTGCTATCTTCATGATAGCAAGTGGTACTCTTACGACTTGAATCAAATGCTCTAAAATTGATTTTGGTGATGGTTACATAACTCTGTGGATAGCATTGAACTGCACACTTTAAATGAGTTAACCGTGTGGTATATGAATTCTATTTCAATAAAGCTGTTACTAAAAACATAATAATAATGTTTACAAAGTACTGTGAAAAAGTACAGGGTATTAAGGAAACATATAAAAGGAACCGTAACCTAAACTGGGGAATCAGAGGAGGGTTAAATGAAGACCTGGATGCATAAGCATTTTTAAAGCATCCAAGTGCATGGTATGTCTGAATTGAATAGCTACTAGTAGCCAAGAGAATTCAAGAATGGATGGACTAGAGTGACAAGGTGGAAGAGATAGTAATAATATAGCTTACATTATTGAACCTTTACCTGTGCCAGGCACCACTTACTGCAAAGTCTTAAATACTGTATAATGAATCCTAGTAGCTCTGAGGTATGAATGGTTATTATCTCCAATTTTACAGTTAAGGAAACTGAGGCACAGTGAAGGAAAGTTAACTTGCCCAAGGTCACAGCAAGTGGTGCTAACATGACTTCAACCAAAACATCCTGGCCCCAGAGTCCTACACTTCACAACCCACCTTTCCCTGGAACTGTCTATGGACTACAACAGACATAGCTTTGTATATTCTCTCCGGTAACAGTAACCAGATTATGTTATACATTTATACACAAGTTCTTTTGGTTGAACACAAGATGAAGTACTTGAGTTTAGAAACCATGTTTTATAATACTTATTAACCTTTAAACTCTGGAATCATACTCAGCAAGGCAGGCTGATCATTCACTAGCAGTTCTGAGAACTGACACTTCCTAAAAGACTGTCTCTCAATTAACTTGGGGGGACACTTATTATCGCCATTTTGTTTGTTTGGTACGTGTGTGTGTGTGTGTGTGTGTGTGTGTGTGTGTCTCCTAAACCAACAGAGTGGAATATACTTAGAATTTGTTAGTGTTTGTGTAAGAAAGTGAATCAAGCTTAAGTTTCTAGCATGAACATCCACATGGATAACAGTGTCTACTATAGAGTCCCAGAAAAGATGGCTGGGAGAAAAATTCAGAGTTCAATTTTGGACAAATTGAGCTGGGGGAACTGAGAGACATCCAAATCAAAATGAATAACACACAATTAGATCTGTGGACCCGGTCCTCAGAAGAAAGGATCGAAGAGGTAAATTTGGAAGTTTTGGCACATAGCATGGTAAATGAAGCCATGATAAAGAAAAAAAAAAAAAAAATCCAGAAACAAAAACAAAAACAAAAAAAACTAAACGCCTAAGTAGAAAGCACAGAGAAAAAGTCTTAAGACATTGGTTTTCAAATTTGAGCAAGCATCACAATCACATGGAAGGTTTGTTAAAACATAGACGACTGGGTCCCATCCCCAGAGCTTCTGAATCAGTAGATCTGGGTAGGGCCTGAGAATTTTCACTTCTAACAAGTTCCCAGGTGATGTTGATGCTTCTGGTCTGGGGAACCACACTTGGGAGAACCAATGGCCTATAGCAAAGCCCTATAAAACTCTGTTAAAGCAGAGAATAAGGAACTTACAAAGGGGAACAAGACAAGCCTAAGAGTAAGGTAGGAAAAATACTACTACCAATTAAATTTTTACCAAGCAATCTCCTAACTGATAATCCACTGGAAACTTTTAAATTCTACTTGCAACAAGTATTTATTGAGCACTCACCATATGCCAGGCACCTCTGTTCTCTGTAACCTGTTCCTATCTTCTCTCTTGGCCTCTGAAATACCACACACTCCTCTGCTGTTCCTGTTTCTTCATTGAGCACCTATGTATCTGTTCTCTTACTCCTCTCCTTCTGTCCAGTCAAAACATTTCAAGGTTCCCTAGGATTCTGCATCTTTTCTTCATCATGCAAGCTCTCCCAGAGCAAGTTTACCTAACCCTATAACCCTGAATACCATCCAGCTGCCAATAATTCTCCCATACTTTGTCTCTAGAACCCAACTGCCTCTGGGCTTCAGATCCTATTTCCAACTGCCAACCCAACTGGACACTTACACACAAAGCCCCTTTCCATAGTTTCTCTCCAAGAAACTTAACCAGCCACCCAGAGACCCAAGCCAAGTATCTGTGGATCCTCCCCGCCCCCCCGGTTGTTGTTGAAGCTTATTTATTTTAGAAATCTCTATACCCAGTGTGGGGCTTGAAGTCACAAGCCCGAGATCAAGAGTTGCACCCTCTTCCAACCGAGCCAGCCAGGTGTCCCAGGTATCTGTTAATCTTCCTAAAGCAACTGTTCTCAACTTTAGTTGATTAGAACCTCCCTGGAAGTTTTGGGTGTTTTTTTTTTTTAAAGAATACCTCGCTTGTAGGTCTAATAATATGACAACAAAAATCTTGCGTCCTTAACACATATGCATGTAAAATGCTTAGCAAAAAATGCTGTGAGCACTCAAAACAGGTAACTTTGCTTTTATTGTTTTTTAATGTTTATTTTGAGAGAGAGAGAGAACATACATGATCTGGGGAGGAGCAGAGAGAGAGAGACGGAGAGAGGGAGAAAATCCCAAGCAGGCTCCACACTGTCAGCGCAGAGGCCGGCATGGGGCTCAAACACACAAAATGTGAGATCATGACCTGAGCCAAAATCAAGAGTCGGACACTTACCTAACTGAGCCACCTAGCCACCCCAAACAGGTAACTATCTTTATAAACACTTCAAATTTCAGCTCATCTGAGGTCTTTTCTGAATGAATCAACACTTTAAGTTGCTAATAACAAGCAACAAATGAAAACAAGGGCATCTGCGTGGTTGAGTGGGTTGAGCAACCAGCTCCTAATTTCAGCTCAGATCATGATTTCACAGTCCTTAAACTGAGCCCAGCAACAGGTTCCTCCATGAGCAAGGAGCCTTCTTAGGATTCTCTCTTTCCCCCTCTGCCCCTCTCCAGTTTGTGCACACTCTCTCACTCTCCCTGTCCCTAAAGTAAAATTAAAACATCAAGGGCCCCTGGGTGGCTCAGTTGGTTAAGTCCAACTCTTGATTTCAGCTCAGGTTATGATCTTGCGGGTTGGGAGTTTACACTCCATGTCGGGCTCTGCACTGACAGTGTGGAACCTGCTTGGAATTCTCTCTCTCTGCCCCTCCTCCCTCCCAAAATAAATAAACTTAAAAAAAATTTTTTTAATATTTATCCAATGAAAACAAAAAATTGTTTATAAGTCTCTCTAATGTAAATTTATAAAACATAGGATCAAAGTCATATTCCTACTGTTGCCAAATATCTTTTGGGTATAGATCTTTATAGTGATTCCTAAAGGGAATAGTAAAATTGTTAAATAGGTACATCACTGGAATCATGGTTGAAATTTGGCCAATGGATAAGACAACACAGACCAGTGAGTGAGGTCTGTTGTTCATACAGCCATTCAGAGACACTGGTGAGCCATAAATGGAAAAAAAGAGACACAAATATATTCAAACAAGCTAATAAAGAGAAGCCCATTATATGACACAGTTTGCAAATGAGACATCCAACTCTGTAGTGATATCAAAAAAAACTTGCACCTCTCCTCTTTAGTGTTATTTTGTATTTTGAGTATTTTCAAAAGAGAATGATGAAGATTTAAAATAGCCGCTATCTGCCAAAGTATAATGCTTTGTTTGTGTCTCCTGTCCAATGTTAGCAAATCTACTTTTTCTTGACAAGACATGCAGAAATGGGCAAATGCTGAGTTAGTATGTTCATTTAAGCATACAGAATTCTGCCATTTTCACCCCCGATGGCCAGTTTCTTAAAACCTGAGCACAACAGGACAACTAGAAAATAGCCTGGAATATGTCAGAACACCAAGGAATAAAAGCTGCCAAAAATTGCAACTAAAATAAAGGACAACGGTTGGTTTTATTTGGTTGGTTGTTTGCTTTAGCTGAACAAATTAATTTGTCTTACAAATGAAATAAGTTACATATTTTAAAATTAAAATGTGTATCCAAATACCACTAGAGTATATAAACATTTTTTTTTTAATATTTATTTTTGAGAGAGAGAGAGAGAGACAGCATGAACGGGGGAATGGCAGCGAGAGAGGGAGACACAGAATTCGAAGCAGGCTCCAGGCTCTGAGCTGTCAGCACAGAGCCCAACGCGGGGCTCAAACTCACAAACCCATGAGATCATGACCTGATCCAAAGTCAGATGCTTAACCAAATGAGTCACCCAGGTGCCCCTATAAACACATTTAAAAAACAAAAACAAAAAAACATCCTTTCCGAAACCTGACTGCCTGGTAAGTGGAGAAGGACTTAAAGCTGTTTCCAGAAATGCAATTACTGAAGATAAGCTTTATTTACATTTATGATACAGTCATAAAGGTATTTGGACTGTGGAAAGCAGAGAAAGTTTGAAACCCCCCCTTTTTTTTAAAGAACGATACCTGTTATGTATGAAGTAAGCATATTTCCAAATAGGAGGGAAACACAGATACTGATTAGAGCTATGAAAACCTAATAATGTGGGTGAAGAGTAAAGAAAAAAGAAATTTAAAATCTTTTTTCCAGTTTTACTTTTCTAGATTTGGGAAAATCTTTAACTTTTACATTTTAAAAATGAACAAAATGTGTATATAATCTAAAGGTTACCTATTTCCAGTATGACTTTTGAGTCCTTTTTATAACCCATTCTCTAAGAGGTCACACAGCCTGAACCTCTCCAGTGGCAGAAAAGGCATTCCACCAACAAAGACTGTTCAACTTCAGAGACTTTTACCAAAGGAAGGCATAGAGTGCTTTTCCAACCTCAAAATCTAAATGCAAAAGGAAGTTTATTTAATACCATCATAGTATTAGACCCTGGTACTTTCAAGGTCACAAGTTCATGAGGGTACATAAAGCACATCTCACGTGGTTTTCAGCAGGTCACCAAGCCAGGTGACAAAACCAAGAACCTTTCTCAGGAATCCACCTTGATTCCCAGTAGGGAAAGGAACTGTGATAGTTGCAATAGCAACCAAGCAAAAGCTGCTAGTTAATTCACTTGTGAATAAATTTACTATTATACACGGATCTCCTAACAAACTACAGAAATTTAAGAAACTGATCATTGTCCTGCTTTTGTTGTTCTCCTCTGTTACATCCAACGAGTGGTATTCTATCATATCAGAATAACCCAGGCCAATGTGGGTGCCTTCTGCTCCAGGCAATGAATGTACAATGCCTTTGACTATTATACTCCACTCTGCTCCAATGTGCTCAACAGACCCCTCACATAATTTAAAAGAAAAAAAAATACTTCTCACCCACTTGGACACAGAACAAGAGCCTTCCAACAGGTCCAATGAAAGAACTCCTTTACATCAGCCCCACAGGACCCATATTAATGACAGTCTTCAAGGGAAACTGAAATTGTCTCTGTCTTTACCACCCTTGTACCCAGAATCTTCTCTAAGGGCACATCTCTTCTCAGGCAGTTACCTGGCCTAGTAAACATGGCTTCCTGCCCTTTACACTTAACATCTGCCTAGACCTGCTGGTTCTCAACACCCTTTGCCCTCTTTTACAAATGTGATTATTTTTATTTGGGGACAGGAAATGGAAGCAAGATGAGGAAGAAGGAAATTAAGGGGATTAAAAAAAAAAAGTTCTCGTGGCTTCAAAAGTTCCAAAAAATTTATAACTATGGAAATAGATAACAGGATCCAAGTTCTTCCCTTCCCAACGGCTCCCCACAGGCTACCACCTATGAAATTGGAAGCTCCAATCCTAATTTAGCTCCATGGGAGGGCCAGGGTGGGGGGAGTAACCAGTTATCAAATCCTAATTTGTGATATTTAGTAAAAACAGTAAATTATGATGTCACAGACTATTTAAATATAGTAATTTACACAAAAGACCCCCCCCAATGGTTAAGCAAAATATCACCTCAATTCCTGTAAAGCTTGGATTCTACTCTAAGAGTAGCCATTTTTTCTTCGCTCTATGACATATGAGTCACTACTTCTGAGTCTGATACTTCAGAGTTGTGGTGAGGATCAGATCCCTTAGCAGAGTACCCACTCGATAATATAATTAGACAGAATGGTCCTGTCTACTTTGTTCAAAGCAAACCAAAATTAGTGCTCACTCTTATGTAATCATTTTTCAACAACTCGGTCAGTTCTTGTAATGGTGTTAAGACATAGGTGGCATTTAACATTTTACTGAAAGAAAGAATAGCCTATGCTTAAAACGCGAGTTCTGTAAAGAGTCCTAGAAATTAACGCATATTAAAACATTTTATCGGGGCTCAGTCCGTTAAGCATCTGATTTCGGCTCAGGTCATGATCTCACTCGCGGTTTGTGAGTTAGAGCCCCGCGTTGGGCTCTGTGCTGACAGCTCAGAGCCTGGAAGCCCGCTTCAGATTCTGTGTCTCCCTCTCTCTCTCTGTGCCCCTTCCCTGCTTGTGCGCTCGCTCTCTCTCGCTCTCTCTCTCTCTCAAAAATAATGAGTAAACTTGATTATATAAAAAAAAAAAAATTTATCTATTTATCTAGGTTGTTCTATTGTATCAGAATAACATAGGCCACTGTGGGTACTTTCTACCCCAGTCAATGAATGTACAATGTCCTTGACTGTTTCTCCTACTCTACTCTGCTCCAGTATGCTCAACATATTTGTTTTCAGAGTTTATTCCAGAAAAGAAACATGAAACCATCTTGCTTAAATTAAGGAACAATAGGAGCAAACTTGCCCCAGAATCTCTTTACAAGCTCTGACACTTAGCTTCTTTGCTACTTCTTTATTCACCAGAAAGAGATATAGATGTAGTTCAAATCACAGGCAAGTCCCTTACACTTTGATGTATTTGCCCAAAGACTAGTTAGATTAGATTTAGAAAGGACCTTCCCAAAGAAGGAAAACCAATTTCTTAGCCTTTAATCAATTCTTCTTTAAACCCAGGAAATACCATACAATTTGTTTCCCATAGCTAATAAGTAACTTAGCACTACTTTATAATTATTAAGCCTATTCTAGTCAGAGTACTCAGATTAGCTGCTAGCTATGAGAAAAATAACTACTAAAAGGAGTTTCCTTGAGGAGATTCCTCTATCCCTATACTTTCCCCCAAACAAGAGATGACAATCACTTGATGTGAGCAAGGGTGTATAAATTTCTATACTATTCTTGTTTTTTTGTTTTTTGTTTTGTTTTTGTTTGTTTTTTTGCAACCAGGACCTGGCAGAATGACTACTGCAAAGAAGGGTGGCAAAAAAGAAGGGCTGTTTGGCTATCAACAAGGTAGTAATCAAAGAATACACCATCAACATTCACAAGCACATCCATGGAGTGGGTTTCAAGAAGAGTGCCCCTCGAGTACTCAAAGACATCCGGAAATTTGCCATGAAAGAGATGTGCACATGGACACCAGGTTCAACAAAGCTGTCTGGGCAAAAGGCATAAGAAATGTTCCATACCACATATGTGCGGGGTTGACCAGAAAACGTAACGAGGATAAAAATTCACCAAACAAGCTCTATACGTTGGTTACCTATGCACCTGTCACCACTCTCCAAAATCTACAGGCAATTAATGTGGGTGAGAACTAAATGCTGTCAAATAAAGGTATAAAACTGCAAAATAAATAAATAAATTTAATTTCTATACTATTAGCTAGCCTAACATCATATAAATTTCCTACACAACCAAGCAGGGGCAAGCAGAAGCTAAGTGTACTAGATGGTCCAAATGTCTGATTCTAGCTGATAAAAAGAATTCCAAAAGTCATCTCCATTTGGATGTTCTGTTATTCAAACCTAGAAGCTTAGCTGAAATACTCTTACCAGTAAACTATTTTGAGGCCTCATGAAAGAAACTGTCATTTAAGAAACCAGAAACTGCAAGAAACAAGAAGAAGAAGAAGAAGAAGAAGAAGAAGAAGAAGAAGAAGAAGAGGAGGAGGAGGAAGAAGAGAGGAGGAGGAGGAGGAGGAAGGGGAGGGAGAGGGGAAGGGGAGGAGGAGGGGGAAGAGGAGGAGGAGGAGGGGGAAGGGGAGGGAGGGGAAGGGGAGGAGGGGGAGGGGGAGGAGGAGGAGGAGGAGGAGAGAAATGGTCCTTCATGGTTGTTCTCATTAGACTTTGCATGTTTCTCTGCAACCACCTTGTCCTTCCTTGCTGCTGGAGCTATACCTACATCTTTCGACCAGTCTGTTTGCCTGGTCCCTAGTTCCCTATGGCCACCTCTGCTGCTCTGTCTTCCTAGTGGTCCAATCACTGTTTTTCTTGTACTAGGACTGACCTAATGCCCATCTTCTGCTGTACTCTGTCAGACAGCAACCACAGAGGTTGGTGGGGAAAGGGGAACAGTGGAACATGGGTTGAGGGGAAAGGGAGAACAGTGGAACACGGGTATGTGTGACATGACTCATCTGTTCTGACCATCTATTCCATAACCTGTTCTAAGACTGTGCACCCTGGCTCACTCTGACAGACCTGTTCTTGGCCCAAACTAACCCTTTAGACTAGGTATGGTTTTCCTGGCCACCAGCCTTTTACCTAAAACTTTCTAATGAAGACAGAAGAATCTCACAATTGTGACCATGCTTACAGAAAAGGAAATGAACATTCAAATGTCTCTTCCATACTTGGCACTGTGCTACGTGCTTTCTCACTCAAGACCCACCAAAGGCCACTGATACAGCCTTCATTTTACATGAGGATACAACGGAATTCCACTACCTATGTATTTCAGAAGATAAAGCTAAGTGTACTAGATACTGCGTAACATCAATAAAATTCTTTTTAATGTTGCCCTGACAGGGCTGTTTTCATTATGTGAAGAGTAGTCCACTGCAATGCCAAGGAATCTGGCTTACAACTTCTAATTAGCTATCACCTCACTTTACAAATACTGTTTCACTGGAGTGCCCGGATAGCTCAGCCGGTTCAGCGTCTCTGATTTTGGGTCAGGTCATGATCTCACGGTGTGTGGGATCAAGCCCCATGTTGGGCTCTGTGCTGACAGCACAGAGCCTGCTTGGGATTCTCTCTCTCTCTCCTTCTCTCTCTGCCCCTCCCCCACTCGCTCACACTCTCTCTCAAAATAAATAAAATATGGAGGGGGGATTAAAATATATTTTTAAAATACTGTTTCACCAAAAAGAAAAGGCCACACCTTAAATGGTAACTGGCATTATACACCTGTATAGCATTTAAATCAATTCTAAAATTTACAAAATAATAACCTTTGTATCTTCAGAATTACAAGAATATTTAGTATGCTCAATAGTTTACTAGAGAGAACAAGACATAAGAACATGTTATAAACCACAGGGATATAATCATTAAAATCCAGACTTGGAAACTCTAAAGGACCAAAAACCTGGTTTCTTTAATAAAGAAATTACCAGAAGAGGGATAAAAAAGAGGTAGTGAGGGGGAAGCTCTAAACTAAAAAGGACTTAAAAAGTCATTACCAACCAGCTGGAAGTTCGTGACCTTATGTGGATCCTGATTAAAACTAGGACATTGAGCTTTCCAGTGTCAGAGTATGGAGGAGACACTCAGAAAAGGCTCCTTGCAAGGGGAAAGAAAAGAAGGAAGAATAGGTCATTAGCCTTGGACCTCAGGTAGCTGAAGGAGAAAATGTGTTTGCTGTCTACCACATCTTTACATGTCTCAGTGACACATTTGTCCAAGTCACCAATCTGTCAAGGCAACAATCTGCCAGGTGACTGGTGGGATGAAGGTGAGGCTGACCAAGATGCATCCCCTCCCTATGCTGCCTTGTTGACTACCCAGCATGTAGCCCAGAGGGTGCAAGGAGCTGAGCATCACTGTACTCCACATCAAACTCCAGGCCACAGGAGGAAATAGAACCAAGACCCCTGAACCTAGGCCCAGGCAGTCCTCAGAGCCCTTGCCCACTCAGGAATGAAGATCAGGAGGACTGAGAATGTCACCCCTATCCCCTCCAATAGCACCCACAAGAATAGGGGTCATTGTGGTTGCAGTCTATGAGCAGGATTCCCAAATTATTGTCTTCTGTTAATAAACTGCCTTTGTGTAAGCTTTAAAAAAACTGTAACATTTGAAAAATAAATATAATAAACTAGGACATGTGAGACAACTGGAAATTTGAACAATGGATATTTGATGATATCAAGGCTTGGGGGGATAAATACACATATATTTTTTAATATATATATACATATATTTTAAAGAGTCCTTATCCTTTAAAGATACACTAGACTACAAATGAAATGACATCTGTGATTTGTCTGAAAATAACCCCAGAGGAAGAAAGTGGAAGAACAGATGAAAGAAAATTGAACACTGAGTTGATAACTGTCAAAGCTGGGTGGTAGGTACATGGGGGGTTATTACATGGATTTCATCTATTTTTATGTGCTTGAAACTTTCTGTAAATTAAAATCAAAGCACTTGGAAAATACAAATTATTTTCATGTAAATGAAGAAAAACAGGTCCTTTAAAAATGATACCACTACTTGAATATATCTGGGTTTTAGATAACGTAAAGGAATTTGATGATACTAATATGGAGAGTAAAATTCAAAAGCTAGGCAACAGAGCAATCTGTTAATTTTGTTAGGTAAAACAATGGCCCTGTGGTTATGGGGGAGAATGTGCCTTTAAAAAAAAATTTTTTTAACGTTTATTTATTATTGAGAGACCAGAGACAGAGCATGTGCATGGGACGGGCAGAGAGAGGGAGAGACACAGAATTCAAAGCAGGCTCCAGGCTCTGAGCTGTCAACACAGAGCCGGATGTGGGACTTAAACCCACAAGCTGGGAGATCGTGACCTGAGCTGAAGTTGGACGCTTCACCGACTGAGCCACCTAGGTACCCAAAAATGTCCCTTTAAAAAACACATATTGATACATTCAGCGCTAAAATGACACAATGTCTAGAATTTGGTTTAAAAATTGTTTTTAAATGGGGACAAGAATAAAAAACTATGGCAAAATGTTGAAACTAACTGATATACAGGGGCTCACTGACTACTTTTGTGTGCACCTGCATTTCAAAAAGTAAACAATAATAACAGTAACAATAATAGATTCCAAGGACTTCCTCCACTATGTGGGAGAGGAAAAAACAAAAACAAAAACAAAAAACAAGATCAATAATTCAAACTAAAACCCCCTAGTTCAAATAAGGGTCAAGTTTGGAGAGGGTAGGGAGACAGGAACAACCACACAAGAGTTTTATATAATTCACCTGAATTTCACAAATAGAAGAGTGTGGTGAGGAAAGTCTCACAGTGTTCCAATATAATGGGGGCGTACGAGAAGAAAAAAAAATTCTTTCAAGAACTATTTCCTCCTGCCAGTCCTGCCCTAGACATCGATTTAGAAAGACACTTTCAACATTTTCTGAAATCCAAGAAGTAGGACTGTCAGTGTGTTTTGCATGGGAACAAAGCTTCCCTAACATCCTGAGCACATATGATTCTGATTGTACAGAGGTTTCTGGGAATGAAAATAGTATTTTTTCATTCCTAGTTTTCTGGCTGTGCTCCAAGACTACTTTTCTTATCAAGTTATCTTTAGTAAGATCCTTTGGAGGTGGGGGAGGAGAACCTTTCAAAGACTTTTACGAAAACATTTGCACATACACATTTCAGCACTTCAAGTAATGACACCAAATGTTTTTTGAGGTTCTAAAGAGAAAAACACAATCTAAAGTTACCTAATCGTACCAAAATCTCTGCTGTGGGCAATCATCACCATATCTAAATTGCATAATTATTATTGGCAAAGAGAGAAAAAAAATTAACACCTTCTGAGAATTTATCATATGCCAAGTATCTAATATGTATTTTTAACTAAATCCTCATAACAACCCTAATAGGTGAGTATTATTATTATTATCTAAATATTACAGATGAGAAAAGTGGGCAGGCACTGAAAGGCTAAGTAACTTGTTAAGTAACCTAAGTGTAACTCAGTGGCAGAACCAGATTTGACCACGAGCACTCTGGCTCTTAACGTCTGGGCTGTTCTCTACTATACTACTCTATACCTTAAAACTTTTCACTCTAGGGGCACCTGGGTAGCGCAGTCGGTTAAGCGTCCGACTTCAGCCAGGTCACGATCTCGCGGTCCGTGAGTTCGAGCCCCGCGTCAGGCTCTGGGCTGATGGCTCAGAACCTGGAGCCTGTTTCCGATTCTGTGTCTCCCTCTCTCTCTGCCCCTCGCCCGTTCATGCTCTGTCTCTCTCTGTCCCAAAAATAAATAAACGTTGAAAAAAAAAAAAATTAAAAAAAAAAAAAACTTTTCACTCTAAAACGCAGGAAAGATGATTATTTGAACACTTCTAGACCCTATATCATTGGCTGTTTCCATAATCCTCATTATCTTTGAAATTTTACAATATTAAAAACATTTAAAACTACAAGATCCTTCTTTAATGAAATTAAACTGTCTGAAGAGAACAGCAGCTATTAAAGGCATTAGCACCACTGACCAAGAATAATGAGGCCTCCCCAAACTGCTCACCTTAATGCAAAGCTCACCAGTTGACAGACCTTGTCTAGGCAGAGATCCCAATCAATTTTATTTTATTTATTATTATTATTATTATTATTATTATTTTATTATTATTATTTTGAGAGCGTGAGAGAGCACATGCAGGAGAGGAGCAGAGGGAGAGACAGAATCTTACGTAGGATCCATGCCCAGTGCAGAGTTCCGGGCTTGATCTCAGACTGTGAGATCATGACCTGAGCCAAAATCAAGAGTCAGACACTTAACCAACTGAGCCACCTAGGCACCCCCAAAATCAATTTTATACGGTTTCATTCTTCCATTTGATTGGGTAAATCAGAATCAAACATCTGTACCTTGAAAGAGACAAGGAAACAAAAGTTAAAGAAATGTGACAAAGTAAGAAAAAGAATTCATAAAACAGAAAAGATCTTGTCAAAAGCCTTGTAATTAAGATCCTCAGAAATTTTTGCATCCATAAAGCAAAACATGATGCCGTGAAAAAGCAAAAAAGAATGAGAAAAGACTCTTGGAAATAAAATATCAATTTAAAGAGGCAATATAGAGGAGTCGCCTGGGTGGCTCGGTCAGTTAAGCATCCAATTCTTGGTTTCAGCTCAGGTCACGATCTCAGGATCATGAGACTGAGCCCCATGTTGAGCTCTGCGCTAATAGCACGGAGCCTGCTTGGGATTCTCCCTCTCTCTCTGCCCCTCCCTTGCTCATGCTCTCTCTCTCTCTCAAAATAAATAAACTTTAAAATAAATAAATAAAAAGGCAATGGGGCGCCTGGGTGGCGCAGTCGGTTAAGCGTCCGACTTCAGCCAGGTCACGATCTCGCGGTCCGTGGGTTCGAGCCCCGCGCCGGGCTCTGGGCTGATGGCTCAGAGCCTGGAGCCTGTTTCCGATTCTGTGTCTCCCTCTCTCTCTGCCCCTCCCCCGTTCATGCTCTGTCTCTCTCTGTCCCAAAAATAAATAAATGTTGAAAAAAAAATTAACAAAAAAAAAAAAGGCAATATAAAGTTTGAAGTTGTGAAGATGAAATCTAGAAAATAGACAAAAACAGAGACAAAAAATTACCAAAGGACCCACAGCATCAATCCAGGAGATCAGCATTTGATTAGAAGAATTCCAGAAAGAACAGGGAATACAGTCAGTGGTATGTATTATAACAGCACTGGAGAGTGACAGATGGTAAGTACACTTGTGGAGAGCACAGTGTAACATATAGAGATGGTGAATCACTATGTTCTACACTTGAAACTAGTAACATTATGTGTCAACTATCCTTCAATAAAAAATTAAACAAAAAAAAAGAAATCCAGAATGAAAAGAAAAAAAATTGGAGAAAGTTTCCAAAAAAATATGTTTTCACCAAAAGATGATTAAGTTAATAGATTTATAGAAGTCTTACAATAGGGCCCGCTCAGTGCTCAAATGAATAGAGACCAACATCAAGACATATCATTGGAAAATTTCAGACAAGATCAAAAAGATACCAAAAGCTTTCAGAGAAAAGGCAGCTCATCTACAAAGGAACCAAGAATCAAACTGGTCTAGGAATTCTCATCAATAATGAAGGATACTAATAGTTGAGCAATGCCTTTAAAAATGTGACAGAAAAATGATGTTCAAACCTAGAATTCCATTCCCAGCCACACTAACATTCCAGTTTAAGAACAAAATAAAAACCCTTCCAGACATGGAATCACTCAAAATTTACCTCCCACACATCTTACCTTAGTATGAACACTAGCAAAACAAAGCAATAATTCAAGAAAGAGGAATATATGGGAAACAGGAGCATAATGAAGGCAAGTCACAGGAGGTCAGTTGGGCAGCAGTTCTAAATAAAACTCACAGAATGGAGCAGGAAGATAGAGGGCATCAAGGAAGCTAACTATGAAAAAGGGAGATACTAGAAATTTGATATCATCTTTAAAAAGTGTAACTTAACTGTTTCATAGGAAGCTATAAAAGCAAAAAATGCCCCCCAAAAAAGAATACAAATGAGAATTCTGATATGGGGAGGTAATGGCATCCTGTTTTACCTTTGGAGAATTACCTTCTTCAGACCCCTAACACATGTGTTTCATATAGGGTTGACCCCATACCCATCTCTAAGAGTGTGCATGTGACCAGGCTGTTAACTATACCAGTCTATTCTCTCCACCTTGCCATAACTTGTTTGGAAATAAACACACAGCCTAGAATGGGTGGCGGGGTGGGGGTGGGGGGGTGGCAGGGTGTGAAGGATCCTGAAAATAAAGGTAAAAGGAGGAAATCGGACTGATAACAGCAAGAGAGCAACTCTTCAAAGCAAGGATTGAGCATGTGGATCCTGTCCTACTCTATCCTCCTCAGACTCTCAGTTCTTCAAACCAATTTTCTTTTCCACTTAAGTTATGGTTGAACTAGTTTTCTAACACTTACAAGGATTCCTATCTTATATACTCCTCTTTCAGAGCAGGAAGTCAAAAGACACCATCTATTGTTAGTGAAATAAAAATAAATACATAGTATTTACCAAGATGACCAGAGAGCTAAAAATAATGGCAGAACTACAGCAGAAAGAAGATGGGGAATGGGGTAGTGGTGTGAAGAAATAATTTGTAATGGGTCTCTAGGTCTTTCAGGCAAGACACTGTCTGCTCTTTGTTCTGGACTGTTATTTTCTAAGACATTCATACGGCAAACGACCTTGCAAGATAGAAAGTCTTTTCTTCAAGAACAAAAAGCAGACATGCTTACTATCTCCCTCTGGAGCAAACGCCAGGCACACTTACTGCCCATTATAAAATATTTGAAATCTCTAAGCTCAGAGTCTTCTCCAGTAACAAAACCTACTATGCAAACAGGTATTATGTGGCCCTGTCTGCAGTGCCCTGTGGGAATTGAGGCTTAGGACACTGACACAAATGAATGCTGCTACTCTGGCTACTGCTACTGCTATGAGTAATAAACTGTACTTTATCTCTAACTGAGCCTTCCACCAGCATCCACAAAACTGGCAGGCTAACTTGTTAGCTTCAAGTAAGGTCAAATCTCAGATCCCTTATAATTCTTGACAGTTCGTAAATAAGAGTTAAACCTTGACTATCAAAGCAGAAAATCAATAGATAATGCTTAAAATTAGGAAACCAAGAAATGAAAGAAGTAAACTAGAAGAATCCACCAGAAACAACTGTTGTGGTTTCCCTGAAAAGGGAACTGAGGTGGGGAGGGGTGGGAAAAGGAACTAGTGCTTTCATCATAAACTCTTCTGAACCATCACATTTTTCCCTCACCATGAACATGCATTTGAGAAAAAAGCCTTTGCTGGCTACTTCAAAAGGGGAAAAAGAAGGATTAAGAAAAAGTTTTCAGTATTTCATCCCACTAAAATTGATTGGGAGTGTCAAGAAAAGGACCTCATTCAATATGATGTTCTCACCACAGTTCTAGAGACCCAAAAGGGACACAACTCTCACCAATGATCATTTCAGGCCAGAAAAGTCTCAATGTATCTCCAAAATAAGTACCTATGTCTTACTCTGGAGAATTTTTTTTTCCTTGAGAGAGAGAGAGAGACAGAGACAGAGAGAGAAAATGAATGAGTGGGGGAAGGGCAGAGAGGGTAAGAGAGAGAATTCCAGGCAGGCTCCATACTGTCAGCATGGAGCCCGATTCTGGGCTCAAACCCATGAAACATGAGATTGTGACCTGAGCCAAAGTCCAACACTCAACCAACTGAGCCACCCAGGTGCCCCTGGAGAATTTTTTTAAATAAAATGATTCTACTAGCTATGTACACAATAGTATCCTACAACCCTTCCTATCGTAAGAACATTACTGGGTTCAGCATATAAGTATGTATCCGTAAGCATGATTTCCTGCAAGTATAGGTTCTAATACACTCCCCATAAACCACCATGGTTTTAAAACTAAAATTAAAAATTAATTTATAATACTGGAGATACCCAGGTATGAGGCTCCTTAAGACAGAGCAGAAGTATTTTTACGGCAGGGGAAATAAAACACATCATCTTACAGACAAAAATACACAAACAGCTAATTAAGGTTCAAAAAGTAACTCACATTAAAGAATAAGAATTTTCTAATCAAAATCTGAAATTACAAATGATTTTGTGTGGTACACAGGGGATGACTATTTACACTGGTATAATTATATACATATTCTAGGATCTAGAAAAGATTTTCTCTTAAATCCAGAACAACAAAACCTACCCACTCTCTACCCCTCTATACCTATACTAAACTATACTTTCAATGCAGCTACATTATAATTTTTGCCATCCCACTGTATCTAATTCTTAGGGAAAATGAAGGAAGATCATACAAATTCTGCTCCAGAGATGAGCTAAATTGTTCTTGAGCTAAACTAAGTCTAAGTAATAGAAGATTTGGTTAGGAGCTAGCTCTGGTTCTATTTTAAATGTACTTTATTTAAATTGCATTGCTTAACTTTAACATAACATTACTGTTTCAGTCGCAGTGGCCTCATTCAATCAACTTAAGTCATGCGAAGCTGGAGCAAATAAAAAGATAAAGGTCTCTGTGACATCAGAGTTCCACAACGTTGTTTCTCATTTCTTTTTCACTTCTAGGTGCTCTTAAGTAGGAAGACATTTTGTGCAGTGAAATTCCTCTATAGGTCACACTGCTCAGAATTAAATTCCAGCTTCTACACACTTACTGGCTAAGCAAACTGCCTGTTTAACCTCTAAGACCTCTTAAGTTTTCTGTGAGAAAAAAGGGACAAGAATACATTCCTTATAGGGTTTTAATAAAGATTAGAAAAGAAAATATACATAAAATGTTTAGTATAGAGCCTAGTCAAAAGGAAGGAAGGAAGCTATTGCTATTGTCATTCCTCTTTGTGGAAAATCACCGCCAGTAGGAAATAAATGTTCCATCAGCACACAGTGGAACTCACTCAAACCTAGACTCTTTCTCATTAACCAAACCAGCACTGAAGGCTATGACAACTTCACCAAAAAGATGCTAGAGGTTTGAAGCAGATGATGCATTTCAGCAAAGCCAAAACTCAGTCCCTTTTACACCGAGAATATAGTCCTTAAACCTTGCACAGGTTTGCCTTGGTAGCACAATGGCACACAGTGGTCTCCAAAAGCAAAACTTTTTAAATAATGAAGACAGTACTTTCAAATATAAATTTTTAAAATAAAAATTGGGGTGCCTGGGCGGCTAGCGTCCACTGAGTGTCTGACTCTTGATTTTGGCTCAGGTCACAATCTCAGGATGAGATGGAGCCCGACATCAGCCTCTGTGCTGAGCGTGGAGCCTGTTTAAGATTCTCTCTCTCCCTCCCTCTGCACCTCTCCTACTCGTGTGCATACTCTCTCAAATGCTTGCCGAGCATTTATGAGGCACGTAGAACACAGTGGACAAATAGTCAAAGCCCCTAAAGGAACTACCACTGGTGGTGAGACAGTAAATAATAATTGTAAGTAAATTATACAGTATATGTTTCAAGGAGGTAGTTGTTATGGGAAAAAACAGACTAAGATAAGGAAACTTGGAAGTACAAGGAGAGAGAAGCAGTTACCATTTTAAACAGAGTGGTCAGGGGCGCCTGGGTAGGTCAGTTGGTTAACTGACCGACTCTTGATTTCGGCTCAGGTCACGAACTCATGTTTCTTGAGTTCCAGCCTCGCATCAGGCTCCGTGCTGACAGTGTGGAGAATGCTTGGGATTCTCTCTCTCTTCCTCTCTCTCCCCCCTATCCTGCTCACACATACACACACACACTCTCTCTCAAAACAAACTTCAAAAAAATTAAATTTGAAAAAAAATACTTAACAGTGATCAGTACAGGCTTAAGAAGGTGATATATAAGAGATTCGGAGAAGTAAGTTAGGCATGAAGTTTACCTAAGAGAATAGTGTTCTAGGCACAGGGAAAGGCCAATGCAAATCCTAACATAAGCCTACCTGATTAACGCCATCACCACTACCTAACAAATAAGCAAAAATGTCAGCTATTGCTATTTGGTCCCTCAACAGTATCTCCCTCTCTGCCCAGAAAATCTGTGCTAGCAAAATCAAATGAAAGAAATCAATTTATCTATTCCTGAAATCATTATTACACTGTATGTTAACTTGGATTTAAATTTTAAAAAAGAAATCAATTTATAAACTTTCATTCAACAAATGTTTACCGAACTGAACACCAACTATGTGCTAGGCACTGCTTTCGTGCTAAGGACACAGGAAGGAACATGGCAGGCACCACTTTCTATTCCAAATTATGAAGACCTCAGGAAGAGGCCCGAGGAGGACTACAACTACAAGTATAGGGAATATTTTTGTTTTCCTGTTCTTTGGCTTATCAGAGCTTCACTGCTTAAAACAACAACAACAACAACAACTTGACCTCGAGATAAAATGGGAGGATACCATACTAAATCTTAAAGTCTCTATCTTTAGAGCATAGACATTGGCCCTTTAAGTTTCTTTACCTAAATAGATGATAATTTCAAAAGTACTAACAATGACATTATACGAATAGCTTCTCCCCACTGCCCTTGAAGGACTAACACATTGCTACTGACAGTCTAATCATTTTTCTACCACTTTCCCAAGATTCACTTCAATTCAAAAAAAAAAAAAAAAATGATCTACCAAGTGCAAGGTTCAATGGTCTGTGCCATGATAGCTAAGAAAGAGGGCTCTGCTCTCCAAGACATCATCATGTGGTTTGGGAAAACATATGTATACATCCCTTTTTCTAATGTTATTTCCTACTTTAAAAGTAAGTGCAGCTCATAATACCACCTGGTTGTATGGAAAATTACTATGAAATTTTTTCCTGAAGTTCCCACCAAAAGCTTATTTTATAGAGTTAAAAATCTATTTTAAAAATATTATTCTTGGGCGCCTGGGTGGCGCAGTCGGTTGGGCGTCCAACTTCAGCCAGGTCATGATCTCGCGGTCCGGGAGTTCGAGCCCCGCATCAGGCTCTGGGCTGATGGCTCAGAGCCTGGAGCCTGTTTCCGATTCTGTGTCTCCCTCTCTCTCTGCCCCTCCCCCGTTCATGCTCTGTCTCTCTCTGTCCCAAAAATAAATAAACGTTGAAAAAAAAAATTATTCTATAAAAAAATTACAAGTTAGTAGAATATATTTATATAATTTATCTGAGCCCACATAGCAAATGTAGAATAGAAGCATAGAAAGTTGGGGCACCTGGGTGGCTCAGGTGGTTAAGCATCCAACTCTTGGTTTTGGCTCAGCATGATCTCACAGTTCCTGAGTTCAAGCCCCATATCTGGCTCTGTGCTGCCAGTGCAGAGCCTGCTTGGGATTCTCTCTACTCCTCCCCCATGCACGTATGTACACACACGTGCATGGCTCTCTCTCTCTTAAAATAAACCACCTTTGGGGAGAAAAAAGAAGCTCAGAAAGTTAAGAGAAACACAAGAAATTTTTATTATAGAAAAGGAACTAAATGGAATAGATTGGCTGATTACTTTCTTTTTCCCCAATTAAGTTAAAGGGTACTTTAAGATTTAAGTTTCTACATGTTAAGGAATGTACAAGAGAAAATAAAAGGCAAAAAAAAAAGCATTTTAACCTTGTGCCCTCTTCTACATTTAAGAGAGAAACTCCTGAAAAACACATTACTCGCTTGTCTTCCTGTCAGTTTACTGTGAAGTATGTGATATTGGGAGATAGTGCAGTTCAGTTCCAGACCACCGCAATAAAGCAAATGCCAAAATAAAGTCAAATGAATTTTTTGCTTTTCTAGTGCATATAAAAGTTAAGTTTATGCTATGGTATAGTCTACTAAGTATGCAAAAGCACTGTACATACCTTAATTTAAAAATACTTTATTTCTAAAAAATGCTAACCATCATCTGAGATTTCAGCAAGTCTTAATCTTCTTTGCTGGCAGAGGGTCTTAACCTCTACGTTGATGGCTGCTGACTGATCAGGATACTTCTGATCAGGCAATTTCTTAAAATAAGACAACAATGAAGTTTGCCATACTGACTCTTCCTTTTACAAAGGAGCATGCTGCTTGAACTCCTTTACAAATTGGAGTCAATCCTCTCAAAACCTACTGCTGTTTTATCAACTAAGTTTATGTAATATTCTAAACCGTTTGTTGTCATTTCAACAATCTTCACATCTTCACCAGAAGTCAATTCCACTCCAAGAAACCACTTTCTTTGCTCATGTATAATAAGCGACTCTTCACCTATTCAAGTTTTATCCTGAGATTGCAGCAGTTCAGTCCCATCTTCGGGCTGTACTTCTAATTCTAGTTCTCTCGCTGTTTCTGCTACCTCTGCAGTTACTTTCTCCACTGAAGTCTTGAACCCTCAAAGTTATCCATGAGGGTTAGAATCAACTTCTTCTAGATTCCTGTTAATGTTGATATTCTGACTTCTTCCCAGGAATCACAAATGTTCTTAATAGCATCTAGAATGGTGGCTTCTTTCCAGAAGGTTTTCAATTTTACTTTGCCCAAATCCATCAGAGGAATCACTATCTATGGCAGCTACAGCCTTACAAAATGGATCTCTTAAATACAAAGACTTGAAAAAAAAAACCCATAAATAAATAAAAATTTAAAAATAAAAATAAAGACTTGAAAATAGAAATGGCTCCTTGATCCATGGGCCACAGAATGGATGTTGTATTAGCAGTCATGAAAACATTAATCTCATACTACATCGCCATCACAGCTGTGATATTTTAATATCTGAGCAGTAGGTCTCACTCACTAGTAGACTGAAAATATTTGGTAAACCATGTTGTAAACAGATCTGCTATTATCCAGGCTTTTTTGTTCCATGTATAGAGCACAGGACCCAGGATTTTTGGAATGGTAAATGAGCACTGGCTTCTATTTAAAATCATCATTAGAATTAGCCCCTAACAAGAGAGTCAGCCTGTCCTTTGAAGACTTGAAGCCAGGCATGGACTTCTCTTTAGCTATGAAAGTCCTAAAAGGCATCTTCTTCCACTATAAAGCTATTTCATTTACATTGAAAATGTGTTATTGATTGGGGCGCCTGGGTGGCGCAGTCGGTTAAGCGTCCGACTTCAGCCAGGTCACGATCTCGTGGTCCGTGAGTTCGAGCCCCGCATCAGGCTCTGGGCTGATGGCTCAGAGCCTGGAGCCTGTTTCCGATTCTGTGTCTCCCTCTCTCTCTGCTCCTCCCCCGTTCATGCTCTGCCTCTCTCTGTCCCAAAAATAAATAAACGTTGAAAAAAAAAATTAAAAAAAAAAAAAAAAGAAAACGTGTTATTGAATGTAGCCACCTTCATTAATCATCTTACCTCCATGTTCTGGGTAACTTAATACAGCTTCTACATCAGCAGTTGTTGCTTTACTTTACTTCTCACTTTTAGATTATCAAGGTGGCTTTTTAAACCTCATTAACCAACCTCAGCTAGTTTCAAACTTTTCTTCTGCAATTTTGTCACCTCTTTCAGCCTTCAAAGAATTGAAGTGAGGACCTTGCTCTGGATTGGGCTTTGGCTTAAGGGAATGTTGCAGGTGGTTTGATCTGTCCAGTCCACTAACTATCTTCATATCAGCTATTATAATAAGGCTGTTTTGTTTTCTCACCATTCATATGTTCCCTGGAGTTAACACTTTTAATTTCCTCAAGAACTTTTCCTCTGCATTCAAATCTTGGCTGTGTGGCACAAGAGGCCTAGTTTTCCGTCTGTCTCAGCTCTGGACGTTCCTTTTTCACTAAGCTTAATCATTTCTAGCTTTTGATTTAAAAGTGAGAGATGTGCAACTCTTCCTTTCACTCGGAACACTATGAGGTCACTGTAAGGTTATTAACTGGCCTAATTTCAATATTGTGTCTCAGGCAACAGGGAGGCCCGAGGAGAGGGAGAAACAGAGGAACGGTTGGTCAGTGGAGCAGCCAGGACACACATTTATTACGTTCACCATCTTATACGGGCACAGTTCATGGCACCCCAAAACAATTACATCAAAGATCACTCATCACAAATCACCCAAATATAATAATGAAAACGTCTGAAATACGGAAAAATTACCAAAATGTGACACTAACACACAAACTGATCAAACGCTGTTGGAAAAATGGCACCAAGTTGCCACAAACATTCAATTTGTAAAAAATGCCAAATCTGCAAAGTGCAATAAAATGAAGGGTAGTAAAACAAGAAACGCCTTTATTTATGGGTATGGCTAATGAAACATTAAAAATGTTGCGAAGTGGCAGCTCTAGAAATCTTCCTGTAAAAAGGCTGGCATGTAACCTTCGTCCCTTCTTGCATCCTGCGGTGTGGAACGGGCTGCAATGGCTGGAGATTCAACTAGCTCAATGAGCACACTAGGCAACAGTGGAGCAGTAATAGTATGGAAAGAACCAAGGAGTGGGGGAAGGAATAAGGACCAGACTAGAGGGCTCTCTTAACCGCAGGGTTTGTTATATACAATTGTTAAAACTCATCAAACTGTTTAATGTCTGTGCAATTTACTGTATTCATTATGCCTCCAAACAAAACAGAGAGAGAAATACCACGAATGCTATACCAGCCCTAGACCAACTACCTGAATTTTTATAAGAGAACTTTGTTCGTTAACCCACTGCTAGTTTAGTTCTATCACTAATAATACACTCTTCATATAACAATATGTATAGGACAAAAATCAAGTAAAAGTCAATATGGTAGTATGTAGAATACACTTGCATTTTTTTAAAAAGTAGGGAGAATAGAATTGTTGCTTCCAGTGAGAGGAAAAGTGTGCCCAACAGACAGGGGAGGAGAAAACTCACTTTTTACACCTTTTGCATTTTGAACCATGAACACATTACCTACCCAAAAAATAAATGTTCTTTAATCCTACTAAATATTCTATTTAAATTTTCTGAAATTTTCATATATGCAAATTTTAATGATTTGAAGACTTATATTGACTTTAGTTTCAACATGATCTCTCACTGGACTAATTACCCAAAAACGACTAGACACAAAAATGACAAAAGAAAATGGTGAAAGGGGGGAAAAGGTAAGGACAGTGCGGAGAACTCTTCTTTCAAGGAAAAAAGACAAGAAACCATTTTAACCAAAAAGAGAAGCATTGGGGGCATTCTACTGCTAGAAACATATTATTTATCTTTTAATTTCTCATTATCTGCTTTCATTAAGAACAAACAAAAGCAGCTAGCTAAATCAAAAAAGGCCAACAGGCTTTTTCTCAGATTAGCTGAAAGAATCATACAAAAGGTTCTTTCTTGCTAGGGAAGTATAGATTATAAACAGTTACAAATAGTAACTATGAAAGTCTGTGAATCAGATTATAAACTGAAATAAAATGAAGATTTCTGAGCAATTTATCAAACTGACCTTCCGTGGTTTTCTTTTCTCAACACTTAAAATTTGCATATGTTAATCCTGTTACTTTTTTCATGGTATAAACAACGTAATAAATTTTTACCTGATTCTACAGGAAACAAAGATTAATAACTGCTGGACTTACTGAAGAAGCCAATTAAGAAGGGTTTTTTTGTTTGTTTGTTTTTTTAACGGGGCGCCTGGGTGGCTCAGTTGGTTGAACGTCCGACTTCGGCTCAGATCATGATCTCATGGTTTGTGAGTTGAAGACCCATGTCGGGTTCTGTGCTGACAGCTCAGAGCCTGGAGCCTGCTTTCGATTCTGTCTCCTCCTCTCTCTGCCCCTCCCCACGTGTGCTCTGTCTCTCAAAAATAAATACATGTAAAAAAAAAAATTTAAGATGGTTTTTTTTTAATGTTAAATAAACATTATCAAAGTATAAAAATTATAAAAATATTTTATACTATGCAGTCTTACAAATATATGCAACTAGAATGTAAAGGTATGTTTTAATTTCAGGAAAACTTACAACCTCCTGATAATAGAAGAAAAATGTGAACTTCCAGAAGTTAATATATTTTAGGGCTCAATAGGTTAACTGATTTTGGCTCAGGTCATGATCTCACAGTTTGTAAGATTAAGTCCCACTTTGGGCTTTGCGCTGACAGCCTAGGGCCAGCTAGGGATTCTCTCTCCCTCTCTCTGCCTCTCTCTCACAAAATAAATATTTAAAATATAGATATTTATTTTAGTAAATAAATATCCAAACAAAAACAATCTTATTTAATGATATTTGCCAAAAAGGGAAAGAAAAACCCACAAGGTGTTAAACAGTAAGACAAAATATATTCTTGAAGACCACTACTTGCCAAAGATTATATAGAAGATTTGTAAAATAATGCCAACAGAAAAAGTGACAGAAGTTAACTAATGCACTTAGCTTAATGCCTGGCATCTAAAACATACTGCAAGTTTTTTAGTAAATGAATAGTAATAAGGAGGCCTTGAAATTCCACAAGTTAAAAATGTTGGTATATAGCTATTTTATCAAGATAACCATACAATGTGTTAAATATCACACAGGCAAGAAAATATCAAATGAAAGACAGGATTCCTAAAGCATAAAGCCGTATGATCTTCTTCAGACATATTTTCAGGATCCATTTTCGCAGTCCTCTTTGTAGTAATCCAAATGAGCTAAAACATTATGGATGGCAGAAAAGCTCTTCATCTAACTGCTCCACTAGAGAAACCAACCCCCTAGGGCTAAAGTGACTAGTGTGCAGAAAGTGCCGAGAACCTCCAGAGAATAATCCTGATGACTGAACTTGAAATAAAATCTCTTGTCCTACTTAGGAAAACAAGTTTGCCACTCTTGGTTCCTGGACAATAGAGCAAATGTGTCCTTTGAGACTTCCTAATCAAACTCAAATTTCATCTTCAGAAACTCTAGCTAATCAATAATTCCTTACTATAGTTCCAAGAATGATCTTACAGCTTCAAGTACACTACTTTATAAATCAAATTAAATTCTTTCATTTTCAAGAACCAAATAAACATTTCAATACACAAACTCCTACCACTGAATCTGCTAGTGTCTAAGTTAACCAGCAGAGTAGAAAAAACAGAATTTCAAAAAATTTAAAGCTATAAATTTAAATAGCCCAGGTATATCCTTAAATGTGGGGGGGGGGGGGAAGCTAGGTCTTTATGTATCTACAATTTAGAGACATAAGATATGAAGCTTAGCATTTACTAAGGGAGATAAACTTAATGACACACAGGAAACAATTAGAGAACAGTAAACAACAGTATATGATGAAGTGCTAAAGTGCTAAGTGGCTGAGTACTCAATATACCCAGTGGGAGTTCGGAAAATAAACTGCAGAGGGATTGGAGAGTCCAAGGAGGTTTTATGGGAACAGACTCCTCATAATGAATGATTACATCTGAAGAAATAGAAAGGGAAGGCAAAGCTGAGGAAACTACCTAACTGAACCCCAGGTTTGTTGCAGGCAGTCCTAGAAACATGTGAGGAAGAAAGATAGGACAGACTATCTTAGGGAAAGTCTTAAAAGCTAAGGGGTGCCTGGGTGGCTCAGTCAGTTGAGCATCCGACTCTTGATTTTGACTCAGGTCATCATCCCAGACTCATGGGATTGAGCCTCATCAGATCCGCACTGGGCGTGAAGCGTGCTTAAGATTCTCTCCCTCCTTCTCCCTCTGCCCCTCCCCTGCTTGCACACACACTCTCAAAAAAATAAAAGGAAAATTTTTAAAAAGCTGTTAAATGTGATGCAGGAAACTAACATCCCAGTGGGGTTTTTGTTCAATTGACCCAGCAAGTGTACAAAAAAACTGAAGAGAATAATGGATTTATGAAAACTACACAGAGACAATTATAGAAATCTAAACCGAGAATAATCTATTGGTCTAGATCTGTGCTATCCACTACAGAAGCCACTAGCCACATGTGGTTAATGAGCATCTGAAATCACCAGTCTGAACTGAGATGAGATTTACATGTAAAATGAACATCGAATTTCAGACTTGACATGAAAAAAAGAATGCAAACTATCTCATTAATTTTTTATATTGATTACATGTTGAAATCATGGTGTTTAGGACATATTATGTTAAATAACATACTAAAATTATTTTCAGATGCTTTTACCTTTTTTAATGTGGTGAACTAGAAAATTTTAAATTACATACGGCTCACATTATATTTCTACTAAAAGGCACTGCTCTATGGTTATCTAACTTTTCTGACCCTCCCATTCCCATGATTTGAAACAATTTTAACATGTACCCACATAAATATGTATATACTTCTAGGGGAGCCTGGGTGGCTCAGTCATTTGAGTGTCCGACTTCGGCTCAGGTCATGATCTCACAGTCAGTGAGTTCCAGTCCCGCACCAGGCTCTGTGCTGACAGCTCAGAGCCTGGAGCTTGCTTCCAATTCTGTGTCTCCCTCTCTCTCTGCCCCTCCCTCCTCTTATGCTCTGGCTCTCCTTCAAAAATAAACATTAAAAACAATTTTTAATAAAAATAAATACGTACATACTTCTATATTTTACATACGTGCATGTACTACTGAACTTCTTTATTTTACATATGGTATAAAACATACACAAAAATACTAAAAGTATGCAAAAATAACTATAAGTTCTAATACTTTCCTTTTTGCAACCCAGTGGACTATCCCATATGCTCCAATTTGGAGGCCAGGATGTTAACAGAGACTTTGATCAGGGAAAGACAAATCCAAATGAAAAATTCACTAAAATGTGATGACTGATGGACTACGGGAGCAAAGGAGAGGGGATGAATTAAGGATGACATATTGGACATCTACTATTTGCTATTCAGCACCCTGTGGCCCCTGACTTTCCCTCAGGAAAAAAAAAAAAAAAAAAAAGCTAAGCCATCATGCTGTTTAGGTAGGAATGAACCTAACCTCAGCTCCAGGGGTAGGTTCAGGCTGGCTAAACTAGTTACCAAATATTTCTGGCCTTAGTAGTTGGTTCAGAAATGTCAATATAACCCAAAGTCAATGAGATACATGAAGACATCTATCTGCTGGGGCTCCTGGGAAGAGAAACTCTCTTCAAGCTATAGTTCTTAAGCTAAAGCACACAGATGCCCCAAAAAGTTTGGGTATAGAACTCAGGCTGTCTAGAAGCTAAGATGAGGGGGAGAAGATATCTTTAATTTTACTGAACTTAATTTAACTGAAATTTAGCATGCCCTTTTGTGAATTCAGTCAACAGACCACAATATTCTGCAATACCAGTCACTCTGTCACCAGCAGAAATCACAGATAGTTTCATATCACATTATCATTGCTTGCACTTACAAATAATGCCAATGTTTATCACTACTTGGAAATTATTAGACCCATACTAAATCTTATTATTTAACAAAGAAGCAATACTATCTTATAATTTTTAAAAAGTATTTTGATAATGGTATTTTAATACAGTTGCTTCTCTTTGTAGACCTATGTATTTTATTTTAAAATAATCACAAAGGCCCTGGACTCCTGCCTGAGTGGGCTCAGTAAGCTGAGTGTCTGACTTTGGCTCAGGTCATGATCTCACGGTTTGTGAGTCTGAACCCCTCATTGGGCTCTGTGCTGACAGCTCAGAACATGGAGCCTGCTTCAAATTCTCCCTCCTCTCTCTGCTCCTCTGCCACTCGCACTCTGTCTCTCTCTCTCTCTCTCTCAAAAATAAATAAACATTAAAAAAAAATCACAAAGGCCCTCAGCAGGTGTTGATGCAATGTGATTTCTGCCCAGTACTCCAAATGTCAAAGTGGAGAAATTCAGTGAAGCCTGAGTACAACAGCAGGAATAACTATAACCCTCTTAAGGTAGCCAAATGCCTCACCACCTAATTAGTGCTCCACGTGAATGAATGAACAAGATTCCCACTGTCCCTACCTACTATCCAGAGAAACTACAGCATAGAGAATGGGGAAAGAAGACCCTGTTGAGCTTGACCCTAGTCTGGCATGGTGAAGTGACACGAGAGATGTAAAATAAGTGGAAGACAACTGGTGCCCCCCTCCTCTCCCCAAGGTGGGGTGGGATCGGCCTGCCTTGAGGGTCACCAGTGAAATACTATTACTCTTTTTTTCAAAAAAAATTTAAGGGGCGCCTGGGTGGCTCCATTGGTGGAGTGTCCAACTTTGGCTCAGGTCATGATCTCACAGTTTGTGAGCTCGAGCCCGACATTAGGCTAGCTGCTGTCAGCACAGAGCCTGCTTTGGATCCTCTGTCCCCATCTCTGTGCCCCTCCCCCACTTGCTCTGTCTCTCAAAAATAAACATTTTTGTAACAATTACAATGAAAATAAATAAATAACCCAGAAAAGGGGTCCTGTAGGCTTCAGACTGCCAAAGGGTTGGATGAAGGAACAAAGGTGAGGCCCTACAGCCTCTGCTGAAACACTCATCCTTCCTCTCTGGATTTGATGGCATGAGCACCTAGAGCTTGAGCTGCTGACAAACATGCTGGGACCACAAAGGGACCAACACATCAGAAGCAGAGCTCATTAAATAACAGAAAAAAGAGAAAGATGAGGTTCTGATCACATAAGTACAAGTGGATCAAGCTTCACCTTTGAACTTTTCAATATTATGAGCTAGTAAATTTGAGTCAGTTTTTTGTTATGCCCAGAACATAAAAATCTGGTACAATTGAGAGCAGTAGTTTCCATCTCAGGAAACTAGAACAATACCCATGGTCTTTGCACAGAAATAGCAAAATCTGAAAAGACTTTACTTTGTTACACTGAGGGAATCTATGGAAAAGGAGTTTAGTTTTTCACAAAGTGAATGTCACTGCTCATTCCAACCCATCCTCACCTTCCTATTTTTCAGAGGCTGAACTAAAGACTACATTTTCTAGATGCCCTCTAAATTAAGGTCTCACATTTGACCTAAGAGCAGCTAAGCAGACATACCTGCATAAGATATGGGAGCAGAAAGTAACATCAATGGTACTTCTGCCCAAGGAAGGTAAACCACTACTACTACTACTACTTCTCCTTCTCCTACTCCTACTTCTTCTTTTTTTAAAGGTAAGTACGGTGGCAGCAGCTTTCTGATTCAACAGCACGGTCCACACTGGCAGTAGCCCCCTTAGCAGGCAAATTCTGCAGTGTCGTTCTGAGGTTTGTTCCTAGAAGCTCATCTACTCTATTCATTCAGCCCAAGTGTACATCTTTCTTTCCTAATAAATCCCATGTGCTACAACTACTTAGAACAAATGCTCTTGCTACAGACTCTTGAACAAGTACGAAGTAAATAGGGACACACAAAAAGCAGCATACTATTAGCAATTAGAAACCTAACAAGAGTTAACAGCTTATGGATACAGATGTAGCAAGGACCTGGAAAGAATTGTAATTGAGAAGCCCAAAGAGCTAAGGGCCAGATAACAAGGAGCACAATAAAGAGTCAAGACAGAGCTCTCAGTAGTTTAAATCTGGAAGAGAAAGAATTGCCAGCAAAACTGAGAATCAGAGATAGCCACAGAACCAAGAAAGGAGAGGCCTCAAAAAATGAAGAAATCATCGACACAATTAAGTACCAGATATGACAAACAAGAGAGGAATTTAATGTTTTTTATATTCCTTCCTTCTTCAAAAATTATCACTGGATATAGAATAATGTTTATACTCACTCCAAAATTGGGTCCAAACCACCCTTCTCTGCTAGTGTTGTTTAATACAATAACTTCTAATTTCTAATCAGTCTATTTAAATTAAAAACAAAACAAAACAAAACACACACACAACTCTTCTCTGGATCCCAAAACAAAGGTCCAATTCAAGACTCACACCTAGGAAGCTTTCTCTGGCAGTCCCATTTGCCTCCTCTTAATTCATATAACATTTATCTCTTTTTGGACACCTGACTATAACCCAAACTAAATTATAAGCTTAAAGAGAGTAGGAGCTGTGTTCTTCTTTACATTCTGAACACCTAGCACAATGCTACTCAAGTGTGCTAACAAAGCTAGCCCTTTGAAAGGGTATGTTCAGAAGAAACTGGTGGAAATAAGACTGCAGAAGATTAAAAAGTTAATTAAATTGACTTGGAAGGTACATGAAGGGAACTTCTTATAGTAATGGTAATGTTCTGTATTTTTTTTTTTTAATGTTTATTTACTTTTCAGAGAGAGACAGAACATGAGTGGAGGAGGGACAGAGAGAGAGGCAGACACAGAATCCAAAGCTCCAGGCTCCAAGCTATCAACACAAAGCCCAACGCGGGCTCAAACCCTGGAACCGTGAGATCACTACCTGAGCCGAAGTCGGACACTCAACTGACTGAGCCACCCAGGCGCCCCGGTAATGTTCTATCTTGTCAGGGTTATAGGTTACAAAGATGTATGAATTTGCCCAAACTAAGGGTATGGTATACGTAAGATCTGTACAATTTACTGTATGTAAGTTCTACCTAAAAACCAAGTAAACAAATAGTTCATGATGGGCACACTTAAATATTTAGGAGTAAAATACAGTTACTTTGAAACACAACAAAATATAAGATAAATTGATGAATGAATACAGGAAGAGGGAGGGATGGTAGGTTGGATAGATAGATAAGTATATAAGGCAAAATATAAATTACAGAATCTAGGTTTGCAGGTACTTGGGTATTCAGTTGTTCAGCAAACAATTCTTGCGACTTTTCTGTGATTAAAATTTTCCATAATAAAATGGCAGGGAAAGAAAACAAAAGTGGAAATGACGGCTGTGAGTTTGTCAATTTAAGAAAAGGAACAAGGAAGGAAGGAAAGAAGGAAAGGAGGGAGAGAGGGAGGGAGGGGAGGGGAAGGAAATAAGAAAGAAAAGGAATAACCTTAGAGTGGAAAAAGGTACACACAATGCCTGTGAGAGCGGGATATCTGGATTCTACCTCTTCACTCTGCCTCTAATTTTAGACTGCCTACACAGGCTAGTTCTGGCCTTCAGCACTTGTTCTTGACTCAAAGAAAGTGCTCACTTGCTAAGCTCCACTCATTTTAGAGTAATCCAAATCTGTGGAGTCTAGACCCTTTGCCAGTATCATAATCTATTCCCCATTCTTTTCACCTGAGTTTCTAAATACCTCTTTAAACTGACTTTTAGATAAGACCTCTGGCCAATCTGGCATAACATAACTGGTTCGCCCTCTTGGTCCAATTCTGGCTCCACCTACCCATGGGCCTCCATGGCAAGGAAATATTAAAAGAAAGGTCAAGGATCCTTGTAGCAAGGACAATTCATCTGCATGTCACAGTCCCTAGCTGAGGTACTCAAAAAATGTCTGTTGGATGAATGAAACCCATGCCTTATAATAAATTTAGTAATATTTAATCACACATACTAATGTTTAGTTTCATATTTAAACTAAACAGGGTAGGAAATGTATGTGCTAGGATTCTGCGGTTGAATATTAAAAATTTTTTTTCATTTATTTATTTTTGAGAGACAGAGAGAGCACAAGTGGGGAGGGGCAGAGACAGAAGGAGACAGAATCCAAAGCAGGCTCCAGGCTCTGAGCTGTCAGCACAGAGCCCAACGCGGGGCTCGAACTCACAAACTGTGAGATCATGACCTGAGCTGAAGTCAGATGCTGAACCAACTGAGCCACCCAGGAGCCCCAGAAGTTGAATATTTAAAAGGAGAAGATCCAGAGTCTCCTCTGTCGAGAGCTAACTAGAAGATGTTGTTGGAAATTAAAGGTTGATAAATTCTTTCAGCTAACATTAAGAAACACCTACACTCTAATTATTAGTACTTTCCTAGATAATATAGTATGTTCATCAGCTTCAACATACCATAAACATGAACTACAGAGAAGTTAAATTATGCAAAGGTAAAGACTGACAGGAATTCAATTTCCAGATGACCTTAATGCATTTGGAGTTAATCTCTTTTTTTGTTGTTGTTGCTTCCAAAGGACTGTAAATTATGCACTTGCTGAATTTTGCCTTTGTCACACATGACCTAACAAGGAAGGCATTCATTATACCATAGTAGTCTCCCTCAAGTATCTGGTTCTAAACAGCTGCAAATTTTGGAAGATTACACAAAATGATGTCTCTAATGATTAGTATGTTCTCCCCCAGCAAATATTAAACAAGACTAAGGCTTACTAGAATATCAAAACTCTCCAAGTTAAACTGAGCATAAATTTAAGTTTAGAAAATAAAGTAGAAATTTTGTACAAGAATTTAAATTCTACCTGTTAATAGAAATGATCCAATAAACATACCCAAAGAATTTGGAAAATTCATAAAATACAGCACTTTGATTTCTTCATATTTGCTTTAGCTGTCAGAAAGATGCCATAATCATTAATGAGTGGTCGATTTAGTCCCTTCAAATGCAGTAACTGAAGAAGATAACAAAATATTTTAAACACAATCTAAAATAAATGTCCAGTTATAAGAAGTAAAAGCTACTTCCTAGACCCAAAACTTCAAGGCCTGGGTAGAAAAACATCCTGCCAAAGGTAGAAACAAGCTGTAAAAATGTTTCAGAAGAGTTATGGCTTGCTAAATAGTTATACAACTATACACATAAGCTGGCTTTTTTATACCTGTCATTTTTCCTCAATCACATTAGAATACACTTAAAGATATTATTCTCCACCTATTCTCATGTTCCATTAGGGAAAAAAAAATCATAACTACTAAACACAACAGAGGGGAAAAAAAGCACTGCCAGGAAGAGATTACTGTATCATCATCATTTATATGTCTTTCAATTCACATTTAGTTTGACTTCCATCCCTTCCCAGATATACAAGTACTATACACTTAATTTACACAGAGCCACATAGCCTGCCCTTGAAAGGCTACCTGGAAAAGACCTGTACAAGTGTCCTTCTGAACCTCCTTCAATTTCATCACATACTATCTTGCCACGATCCTTTCATCTTAGAGTAGGTTGACTAAAACCCTCAATATCAGCAGTTTCATGTTAACTCGATACCTATCAGTCTTGAGGATCCAAAGGCTCAAATTCTGTCTTTAGAGCCTTCAATCAACATCATCACCATATAATTACTAATTTCTTAAAAGAAAACAAACAAACAAACAAACAATTTTCAGTACCATACATAACTGTCAGATTTCCAAGGTATGGTGAGGAGCAAAAAGAAATTTGTAAGAAAGCCTTCTTTTGTGAACTTCCAGTCAAATGCAACAGTAATTAATGAGGGTAAATGCTTGCTTTCATTTACTGTGTTAATGTACACAGTATAATGTCCATCTACATGTTGATGCAAAATTCAGAGAGACAATACCTATCAATCACCTTTAGAGGCAAATGAAGAAGAGGAACTATTAACAAGACAAAAAAATTACCATTACAAATCAAGGTCAATGAGGAAGGACTGAGGACTCCTACCCAAGCTTCCAGCTGAAGACCCTATATTGTAATCATACTTCAATCTTAAGGCAACTATTTTTCAAACTAGATTCTATTTAAATGATCCTATAGAGAGGAAAAAATTATATTGATATGCTAAAATATCTGAAGAGGGTCAGTAATGGCAAGTGACTAGCTTCTTTTCTGGCCTGATCTCTTTTGAAAGCTTTCGAAGAAAAACAATATTCACAAAGGAGCTTTAAAAAAAATCTAGGGGTGCCTGGGTGGCTCAGTCAGTTAAGTGTCTGACTCTTGATTTCAGCTCAGGTCATGATGCCATGGTTTGAGTTGAAGCCCCACATCCGGCTCCACGCTGACAACTCCGAGCCTGCTGGGGATCCTCTCTGCCCCTCCCCTGCTCACTCTCTCTCTCTCTCTCTCTCTCTCTCTCTCTCTCAAAAAAAAAAAGTTAAATTAAAAAAATATATTTAAAAAAATATATATATAAATTCTGTAGTTTCATATTTGAAAGTAATACAGACAAAATTTTAGTTACCTGTCCAGACAAGCAGTCCTGGGTTATTGTCATAGCCCAGTTTTAGTGGGAAAGCAAGAAAACAGCTTGTTGGTGAGTTAAAACCACAGGAAGCCCTCAATTATCCATGACAGTACAAGACAAGAACAACCTAAATAAATTAAATCTTCAGGTAATTATTGTTTAAAAAGAATATTGGATTAATTCAAACCTCCCGCCTTACCCCTCCACCCCCCCCCTTTTTTTTTTTAACGTTTATTTATTTTTGAGACAGAGACAGAGCATGAACGGGGGAGGGTCAGAGAGAGGGAGACACAGAATCTGAAACAGGCTCCAGGCTCTGAGCTGTCAGCACAGAGTTCTGAGCACGCGGGGCTCGAACTCACGGACCGCGAGATCATGACCTGAGCCGAAGTCGGCGGCTTAACCGACTGAGCCACCCAGGCGCCCCAACCCCTCCACCCCTTTACAACAGAAAAAGTTCATTTAAGGTCCGCCTTTCCAGCCACTCTCTAGCAAAACTGAGAAGAAGTAGATACCGTATTTGATTTCAAAACTGGGTAGCAAAAAAAAGAGTAAGGCAAACTGAATTATCAGCACTCCAGTTGGTTCTATTTCTTCAGCAATTCCAATCACAAAGCATCAAACTATGAGTTCAGCTTCCTAAAAGGCATTCACATTAAACACTCAACCTCCCCCAACCTCCTGATTTAGACTTTTCTAAATCAAATGTGTCTTGTCGAACTGTACTAACAATGCTTGTTTGAAATGAAGTTAAAGAACTTGACAACTATTAAAATTGTGAAATGCTGATATTGAACCACTTTCTGTTCAAATCCGCTGCAATTCCAGGCGTTGATAAAAGACTGAACTTCCTTTTTCTCCCCTCCTGGTCTTCCCCGCCCTCCCGCGCGCCAAGATCCCCGCGGGGTCTGCAGTGACATCATAGCCCATCTCTTGGAAACCCCTGACGTCACAGACACGAGGACCCAGAGCACTGTGACTTCATCGCTGACTAGGGCCGACCCGCAGTAGACTTGCGCCTGCCCGGAGGCGACAGAAGCTTCTGAGCCCCAGTCCTGCCCGGTCCCAGAGGAAGGTTAAGGGGAGGCGTCAGCTCACCTGCGCCGGGACGGAAAGGACAGGGTGGCCGAGCCCGGCGGGCGCGACCAGGCGAGGCGACTCCCGCCCAGGGCCCGACTTCCTCACCGGCCGCGGGTCCCGGAGGTGAGAGAGCCGGTCCAGTGCCTCCTTACGGCCTATCTGTGATCTCCTGAGCTCTAGCCCGGACCGGGGACCCGGCTGCCACCCGCCGGCCCGCCCGACCTTCCGCGGCCCGCGGGGGCGCTCAGCGCCCGGCCCGTGCACTAGCTGAGGCCGGCCCGGGAGGAGGCGCGGGCCGCGGGGCCCCTGCCCCAAACGCGCCGGACGCGCTGCGAGCCCGGGACCG
>NW_024412396.1:31725387-31725696 GCF_014898765.1 Herpailurus yagouaroundi | reverse complement strand
TAAAGAAATGGAAAGACATTCCCTGCTCATGGATTGGAAGAATAAATATTGTCAAAATGTCAATACTACCCAAAGCTATCTACACATTCAATGCAATCCCAATCAAAATTGCACCAGCATTCTTCTCAAAACTAGAACAAGCAATCCTAAAATTCATATGGAACCACAAAAGGCCCCGAATAACCAAAGTAATTTTGAAGAAGACCAAAGCAGGAGGCATCACAATCCCAGACTTTAGCCTCTACTACAAAGCTGTCATCATCAAGACAGCATGGTATTGGCACAAAAACAGACACATAGACCAATGGA
>NW_024412396.1:31655990-31725377 GCF_014898765.1 Herpailurus yagouaroundi | reverse complement strand
GCACTGGGTGTTGTATGGAAACCAATTTGACAATAAATTTCATATATAAATTAAAAAAAATAAATAAATAAAAACATTAGAAAGTAGCTGAAAATATCTTCATACAAATATAAATATCCATTTTCATATATATATATATATATTTTTTTTTTAATGTTTGTTTATTTTTGAGAGGGACAGAGGCAGAATGCAAGTGGGTTAGGGGCCGAGAGAGAGGGAGACCCAGAATCCAAAGCAGGCTCCAGGCTCCAAGCTGTCAGCACAGAGTCCGACACGGGGTTCGAACCAACGAGCTGTGAGATCATGACCTGAGCCAATGTCGGACACTCAACCAACTGAGCCACCCAGGTGCCCCTATATTTTTTTCATATGTATTTGCATATCTATAGATAGATAGATAGATATATAGATAGATAGATAGATAGATAGATAGATAGATAGATAGATAGATTTGGGGAGGTTGTATAGGAAATAAAATGGAAAGGTGAAGACACTAACCTACTTGTTTGGTAGCAAGCTCAACAATAGTCTGATAATAAAATAATTTTGTTTTGCTGTGCTCCCAGAGTAATCTTAAACTAATGATATCAGAAGTTGATAAAAATTGGTGGGAACAGAATCTTTGTTAATGCATGAGTTTGTATTCTTTATATAAAGGAATAGAAACTCGTGACATTTTGAACTCTTTAAGAAAGTGACATTTTCCAATCATTGAAATTTAATTTGAGGGAGCCTGTCTGCAAAAGACTAGCCAGTCTGTCCTTATTCTTCCTAAGTTCTACACACCTAATTCACATGCACCTGCTATAGGAAAAAAGAGACTGCCTGGCTAAAATAACCTAGTTACATCAGCTTGCTAAAATGGTCCAAGGGAGAGATTTTGCTCAGAAATGAGTTCTTTAAAAAAGCCACCAACTTATTCTGCAGTTTTAGGATTTGCTGACATTTTCTACCAAGTATAGCTATGCTTTTAATACCTACTCTTGTTTGAAATATCAAAGACACTTTTCAAAAAGTACAGAGCTCAGCTACCAGCGTTTCCTTGAAAAAATCATTTATTTTATCAATTAAATAGTATACTCGAACCAGATTTTCCTTGGAAACATATACAGTGGTTTGGCTTCTTTTGAATGCCCACTGTATGGGTTCTGTCACACCTCTCCACAGTTAACTGTTACTCTAATAGAAGCCCACTGATTTTTCACCACACCTTCTTGCCTCTTTCTGAGACTGCTGAGCTATGTGTAATTTTTTGTGTGTGCCTTCAGCAAGACACCTTCAGCAAGATCTGAAGAGTAATACATACACATATTATTAAAGTAAATTGAGCCTGTTTTGTCCTTTTCCTAGATGTCCCTCCAATAGAGCCAAAGTGTGTTTTCAAAGTGGTAGAGTAATGGCCTTATAAAAGGAAGGGGCATGTGAGTGTTCCTGCTTGTCCAGAGCTACTCCAGAGCCAGCATTTTCACACTAAGATTACATGCTCCTTAAGGCTCCATTGCTCCCATGGCTTTCGCCATCTGTTACCTTTACTGTTGCTGAACTTCCCTAGGTTTCTGTATGCTTTCCTTCCCTCTTTGGTCTCTGCCCCTACTATAACCTCCCATATTTCTTGACTTTCTTACCAAACAGCTTGACTTTTATAGTCACCACTAGCTAAAGAGAAGACTCCTCTTGGTAAGACTCCCCTTGAGCCACACATACTATCACTGAAGTTTCTGTGTACTGAATGTAAATTTGAATCCTTTCTTCTTCTTTTTTTTAATGTTTATTTACTTATTTTGAGAGAGAAAGGGAGCATGAGCAGGGGAGGGGCAGAGAGAGAGAGAGAGAGAGGGAGAGAGAGAGAGAGAGAGAGAGAATGAATCCCAAGCAGGCTCTGAACTGCCAGCACAGAGCCTGACATGGGGCTTGAACCAATAAACCATGAGATTATGACCTGAGCATGAGTCAGACGCTCAACTGGCTGAGCCACCCAGGCGTCCTAGAATCCTATCCCTTTCTGAGTCATCTTCATTCTTTGCTACTCCAAGGCTACTTTTGCATGGCACCATGCAGTTATCTTTTTTTACACTTGTAGTAGCAGCAAAGCTGTAAACCTCCACTCTGAATAAAAACAATGTGTGATTGATATGTGTGGTAACAGTCCTGTCCTTAAGTTCATTAAATACTTCTCAAAAAAGTCCTAAGTATGTTTTCACATATGTGTTATTCTGTATGTTGTCATATCTGATTCCCAGTTTCCTGCTCTGAGGAGGAAGTTGTGCTCCGATAACAGAGGCCCTGTTGGGACATCACAGGAAAAAAAAAAATGTGTTTCAAGCTTCAAAATTATTGGCTAAGCTTCTCTTTCTTCAAAGGCTATACAAAGCATAAAATGAATGAAATTGATAATTTTCATTTTTTACACTTCCACCATTGCTATCAAGCTGTCCAGAGAAAAGGCAAGCCGTGGTTCACACAAACATATTATCCACCTACTACAATATCATCGCCCCTATGACTTCTTCCCTAAAAGTAAACAAAATTAATCATCCCTATCATGTATGATCTCATGGTGCCTTGTTCCACTTTTTCTATTGCACTTTAGACATTTTAATGTAATTTATTAATAGAGCTTGCCTGCTCCCTCTGTGAGCTCCTTAAGGCCACATACTACGGATTTATTGAATCAGAGAATAGATGAATGATCTGTGAGAACAATTTCATTTACTACGTCAAAATATTCAGAGGGAAAATTTTTTTCATTAAGTGCAATGATATTTGAACTGCCAAACTTGTCGATTTTAATAAGTGGAACTAATTTAAAGCGAATGGCCCTCTTCAATGGTCAGAGCTCTGTGGTCCTTCCCCAAGCAGTGAACTAGTCTTTGTGGCTGGGAAGAGTGAATCTTGCTGGCCTTTCCAAAGGCTCACGTTTTCCTCAATACTCTCTCAAAAGTGAAATGACTTATAGGTTCTCTCTAGAGAGCTTGGTGTCTTAAGTTAACCCATTGGGCCTTATCCTGGGCTGGACTGGAATTTGTACACTGCTGTCAAAGGTAAATGATGTTAATCTTAAAATTATTAAATTACATTAATGAGTTTTTAGTTGGTTCCACACTCTCCAGAACTGAACACAAAGAAAGCACAGAAACATATGGTTAACCTATTACAGAGCAGTACCACTGAATGACGAAGCACAGAGGCTCCTAGCATCCAAGGCACATATAAGGAGAAACCCACATGATTCCATTATGTGTCTTTAATGGAGCTGTGGCAAAGCCACTGTCTATGGCCACCCTACCAAGTACCCAATTCTTTGACCCCTATGCTTCACACAAAATAAATTCCAAACATATTGTTACTCTGTTTACTCAGCAAAGCTCTAAACAAAAAGCTGAATAACAATTAAAATGTTTTATTTTGCCTAGGTTTTAAAGTCTTGTGGGGAAAAAAAAAAGGGAACCACTTATTTAAAACAAGTTAGTACCAGAGACCTATGTCTAAAGCAGCATCCAACATAAAGAAACCATTCTGTGATAATTATTAGATACCCAATGGTAAGGAGAGTGAATAACAGCCAAGTATACTCAGGAGGGATTTCCAGCTGTGAAATGCCTGTAGCTCTGTGTAAGGCAGTCTCTGTCTGTGTATGGCAATCTTTTCCCATACTGTTTTTACTTGCCTCAGGGAGAGAGGTCCCAGAGGATAAGAATTCAGGACTTGATGAGGTTGGTTTGTTTTTCCTTAAATAATTATTAAGGTAATACCTAAAGGTCTGTTTCACAATAAACAGATCAAAGTCTGATCAAAGTTTAGTGGTTCCGAACCTTGGCTACACATTAAAAAGCTTTGAAAAGTAGGATGTCAGGTATCACCCCAACTAACTAAATCAGAATCTCTGGGAGGAAGAGCCCAGGTATTTGTGATTCTGATGCACAAGGAAGGTTAAGAATCACTTCCTGGGTGCCTAGGTGGCTTAGTCGGTTATGTGTCCGACTTTGACTCAGGTCATGATCTCACAGTTCATGGGTTAGAGCCCCACGTTGGGCTTTGTGCTGACAGCTCAGGGCCTGGAGCCTGCTTCAGATTCTGTGTCTCCCTCTCTCTCTGCCCATCCCCTGCTCATGCTCTGTCTCTCTCTCTCTAAAATAAAATAAACATTAAAAATCTCTTAAGGAACTCCCCCCTCAAATATCCACTAAATTAACTGAAGAAGATAATTGATGCATTTAAAGATCATATTAGAAGTCTCCAAATGAGTGTCATTGCCTTTAGAAAAAAACACTTAAAGGGAAAGGTCAAAGCTCTGGCAGAAATTTCTTTCTGAGTTGTATCAAGAAAAAGAAATTAATTTTTGCTAAATAGCCGATATGGAGAGAATTTACCCTGCAAAGATAGAGGAGAACCTTTTTAATATATATATTTAATTTTTTTTTAATTTTAAGTAGGCTCTATACCCAACATGGGGCTTGAACTCACAACCCTGAGATCAAGAATCATACCCTCCATCAATTGAGCCTGTCAAGCACCCCAAGAGGAGAGCCTTTTTAAAGCAGATGTGAAGATCACCCATGTGTGTGAAGAGTGGAACACCTATAAAATAGAAACAAAAATTCTGCCAGAAAAATTCAAAAGAATTTCTGATTATTATCAAAGCTAGTTTGTTTCCCCATGAAAGAAAGGCTCATGATAATCATTGCTGGGAGTTCTGTTGGCTGAGATAAATCTTGATAATTTAAGAAGAGAAAATACATGCATTGAGACATTTGGGGAAAGATCCTTATTTTCCTTACATTCCAAATGAGATCATTGGCAGAGGCCTGAGAGGATCACTAGGGAATCCTCTGGATGGCCAGACTCCTTAGGAAAAAGGACCATCTGTGACGTGGGCATCCAGAGTCAAATGTCCTACGTGGACCACATGATACTCCCACGAGGTCAGGATCCCAGAAAAGGGGTGCCTCCATCAGGCCAATTCCATCCATACAGACCCCCTCCAGGGGCAAGACAGAACTCGTCCTGGTGCTGTTCACACTGACACAGGTTCAGGATCTTTTTTTTGTTCAACATCCCACCTGAACTGGGAGCCTCTGACCTAGACAGTTTCCCCCTCATCCTCCTGTCAGGGTTCAGATATTGCAAAGGAGACAGAGGGAAATTCCTAGGGAGGTCCCCTATTTTCCCTTTATTCTGGGAGGTGAGGCTGAAGGTCATCAGGAATCACTTCCACCCTCCTCCTGGGGACTTCCTGACCCAGCACAATCTTTGCTGGCCACAAGAAGTGTCTGCACCAAGGCCAGACTCAGTCTCTTGTCCACATAGCATGAAGGCAACATGAATCACCTTCTGAAATGATCAATCCCGCTTTCCATGAGTCCACTTCTGAAGATCCAAGACTACCGCTGATTACTTTTTTTCACTCTACTAAAGCAAATTAGATTTAAAAAAAAATTTTTAACATTTATTTATTTTTGAGACACAGAGAGAGACAGAGCATGAGCGGGGAAGGGGCAGAGAGAGAGAAGGAGACACAGAATCTGAAGCAGGCTGCAGGCTCTGAGCAAGCTGTCAGCACAGAGCCTGATGCAGGGCTCGAACCCACAAACCATGAAATCATGACCTGAGCTGAAGTCGGATGCTCAACCAACTGAGCCACCCAGGCGCCCCTAGATTTTTTTCTTTTAAGTGATTATGCAATGGCTCAAATGGAACCTTAATAGGATTATACATTCTTAGGACAATGTTTTACAACGATAGATTTTTAAAATGTGAATCTTGAAAATTAATTGCATAGTTAGTATTTCAGTATTTTTGTTTTTATTAATAAGTTCATTAAAATAAGTCAGGAACACATGAGGTTTTTGTCTTTTAAAAGGAATTTTTTTCCTCCTTTGGTTTTATTGTTTAGTTGATTATACAACAGCTCAAACAGAAACTTAATAGGAGTATAATTCTTAGACAGGTTTTCTAAATGCACACTACAAAAGTATGAATCTTATTAGTAAATTGTTTCCATCTTATGATTTCTAGGTAGTGTATTATATTTTGTATTGCTATTTAACAAGTCTCTTCTATTGATCCAGAAACAGCATTTTTTTAAATCTCTCTTATAACGAGATTTTGGATTTTCTCTTATTTAGCTTCTCTGCTTTATCTGTTAAGTGATTATACAGTTGCTTAAATATAAGCTCTAAAGGATTATAATTCAAAGGAGAGTATAGTTTATTTAAAGTTTATTTATTTATTTTGAGAGAATAAGAGTGCATGTTCAGGGGAGGAGCAGAGAGAGAGGGAGAGAGAGAATCTCAAGCAGGCTCCACACTGTCAGCACAGAGCCCGACATAGGACTTGATTCCACAAACTTGACCTGAGCTGATACCGGGACTCTGATGCTTAACTGACTGAGCCACCCAGGCACCCCATAAATGTATTTTATTTAAAAATGACTTTCACGGGGCGCCTGGGTGGCGCAGTCGGTTAAGCGTCCGACTTCAGCCAGGTCACAATCTTGCGGTCCGTGAGTTCGAGCCCCGCGTCAGGCTCTGGGCTGATGGCTCAGAGCCTGGAGCCTGTTTCACATTCTGTGTCTCCCTCTCTCTCTGCCCCTCCCCCGTTCATGCTCTGTCTCTCTCTATCCCAAAAATAAATAAACGTTGAAAAAAAAATTAAAAAAAAAATGACTTTCACAAGTGAATTTTTTCCCTTTCTTTTATTTCTAGATGATGTCAGGATCAGTTGTTTCTGTTTAACACTCCCCCATAATATGTATTATTGTGACAGTGGTCACAACCGGAGACATTTGAAACTCAAAGTTTATTTCTATATACCAAAGACTGAATTTACTCTAGTTATAAGACTGATATGCCTCAGAAAATTTTTATTTTTCAAAAAAGGAGCTAATTTCAAATATTATTAGTAAAGTGGAAAACAAGAATAATCCTATATAAGACTGATATTTTAAAATAAATTTTAGTTTTAAAAACAGAGTTGGGGTACTCGGGTGACTCAGGAACTTTAAACCTCTAACTCTCAGTTTTGGCTCACATGATGATCTCATGGTTAGTGGGTTCAAGCCCCACATGGGGCTCTGCGCTGTCAGCATGGGATTCTCTCTCTCTCTCTCCCTCTCTCTCTGCTCCTCTCTCTCTCTCTCTCTCTCTCTCTCTCAAAATAAATAATAAAATAAACTTTAACAAACTTTAAAAACAGAGTGGAACAAGCAAAAGCTGATGAAATGGTAGATCATTAATGTTAGGTTTTCCTTATAGTCTCTGAGGAATTGAATCTGTGGTATGTAAAAAGCCTGAGATACAATGTATTGCTTTCTTACCCCTTGGTGTAACTTCCTGGTCAAGAACCCCTAAAGGTGGTGTTGGAATGGCCCTCGGGAGCTCCTGAGAGCTGATTATGCACATTTCTCCCCATTAGCTCCACATTAGTAACTTAAAATTGGCCTTGGTGGGAGTATTTACACCACAAAACAGATAGCTGGAATAGATAGCTCCCTGGAATAATCCACCCTCATCCCCAAGAGCCAGTTAGCCAACCTATCCATGGCCCTATAGCAGTGATTCTTTTTTTTTTTTTTTGAGAGAGAGACAGCGAGACAGAGCATGAGCAGGGGAGCGGCAGAGAGAGAGGGAGACACAGAATCTGAAGCAGGCTCCAGACTCTGAGCTGTAAGCAGAGAGCCTGATGCGGGACTTGAACCCACAAACCATGAGATCATGACCTGAGCTGAAGTTGGACGCTTAACCAACTGAGCCACTCAGGCACCCCTCTTTGAGAGATTTTATTTTGTTTTATTTTTTAATGTTTTTAATGTTTATTTGTTTTTGAGAGAGAGACAGAGACAGAGCACGAGTGGGAGAGGGGCAGAGAGAGAGGGAGAGACAGAATTCAAAGCAGGTTCCAGGATCTGAGCTGTCAGCACAGAGCCTGACATGGGGCTCGAACTCACAAATTGTGAGATCATGACCTGAGCCGAAGTCAAACATTCAACCAACTGAGTCACTCAGACACCCCTGAGAGATTTTAAATAAGTATTTAACTCAGCTGTTTCAATCCATTTCTTCAAAACTCCTTTTGTTCATCTTCTAAGAGGTGGTCATTTTCTAATGTAGTCACTACATCCAGGTCCAAGTTCCCACCATCTACGCTGGGTTTTCCAAGAAGGGCAGCCCCATCTCCCATCTTCAGCTCATGCTCGCTAGAGTCTTGCTCTGACATTCTCTACCATTTAGAAGTTGCCCCATGTGCACTTGAGCATTTTCTAATGTTTTCTTTTTGTTGGATTCATCTGGCCACTCTTCTCTTCAGTTTTTTGTGAGTACAGCTTTATGCTTTCCTGAACATCAGAACTCTCATTCAAAGCATCTTTTAGTGCTTCTGAAGTTGATTTTCACTCCTGTCATGTATATTGAAGGCTGTTTTCGTTGTAGCTACTTGCACCTTTCTGTGTTTTGATGCATCTTCTGAAGACTGAATCTTACTTATCATGTCAATCATCAGCTCAACTTGTTTTAAACATTTAGCTTTCTTTTCTTTTCATTCTTTTCTCAGAATCTTTAAGCCCAAGAGAAGAGTTGGAAATTTTCAGCTCTTTATTAATGGTCTCCAGTTTTCATCTTTCTGATTTTTTTCCTCAGATATGACACCCATTAAAATTGATTCAAGGCCTTTAAATTCTTTTTTCTTCTTTTCCTGAATTGTATCCTTTATTTTGTTATAAAGGATATTACTGGAGCAATTGATGAAATTTCATGGGGTCTCAGGATTAGGTAGTAGTATCAATGTCAATTTCCCGATTTTGATGATTATATTAGGACTATGTAGAAGAATGTCCTACATACACCCTCTAAAGTATCTGGGGGTGATGGGCATCAGGTTGGCAACTTACTCCCAAATAGTTTAGGATAAAATGTTATCTGCACTGTACTTGCAACTTTTCAATAGGTTTAATATATTTTTTTAATTAATGAACTTTATTTTTTAGATCAGTTTTAGGTTCACAGCAAAACTGAGCAGAAAGTACAGAAAACTCCCTAAAACATGTTCTTACATATATATACAACCCTCTCATTATTAACATTGGACACCAAATTAATACATTTATTCCAAGTGGGGAACCTACATTGTCACATCATCACCCAGAGTCCACAGTTTACATTAGGGTTCACTCTTGGTGTTGTAGTTCTGTGGGTTTTGACAAAGTAGAATAATATGTATCCGCCATTGTAATATATGCAAAATAGTCTCATTGCTCTATGAATCTTCTGTGCTCCACCTATTCGTCCCTTCACTCAATCCACTCCCTTCCCCCAACAGATTGTCAACAAGATTGAGCTGCTCATTCAGCTGGACAAGGCTTGGATCCCCTATATGGCTCAAGGACTAGGCTCTACATTGAGGAGATTGTCACATGGCCCAGTATTCCAACATCCCCTAAGATTCTCATTCTGAACAGCTGCACCCTGAAGGGCTTCTGTGCCATCAAACATTTCAGCACCATGTGCTGGAAATAGTTTGAAAATCATGCTTTCTAGGGTGCCTAGATGGCTCAGCCGGTTAAGCGACCAACTCCGGCTCAGGTCATGATCTCACAGTTCGTGAGTTTGAGCCCCATGTCAGGCTCTGTGCTGACAGCTCAGAGCCTGGAGACTGCTTCAAATTCTGTGTCTCCCTCTCTCTCTCTGCCCCTCCCCCACTCATGCTCAGTGGCTCTCTCTCTCTCAAAAATAAATATTTTTTAAAAATTAAAAAACATTGGGGCGCCTGGGTGGCGCAGTCGGTTAAGCGTCTGACTTCAGCTCAGGTCACGATCTCGCGGTCCGTGAGTTCAAGCCCCGCGTCGGGCTCTGGGCTGATGGCTCGGAGCCTGGAGCCTGTTTCACATTCTGTGTCTCCCTCTCTCTCTGCCCCTCCCCCGTTCATGCTCTGTCTCTCTCTGCCTCAAAAATAAATAAACGTTAAAAATTAGAAAACATAAAAAAAAGAAAATAATGCTTTCTTTGCTTACAAGTAGACTGTACAGTCTTGAAATGTGAAGACTTTGAAAATACCACTTCCTTCTTCCTTAGTTTTCAAAGGTAAATTAGAAAAGTAAGTTGAAACCCATTTTGGGGCCCTTTATAACCCCTTTAGCACCTTCCCTCCCAACACACATACACTTTAAAAGGCCAGCCAGATATAAACTCAGGAGGGGAGCTGAGAATGGGGAGTTTTCCGTGATCTTTGTGGGCAAGATGAGGCCTCCAGGGCCTCAGAATAAAATTTTACTCAAGAAAGGGAAAGTTGTTGGCCAAGGTCTTACAGTCTCCCCTGCCCCACCTCCACTGAGGTCTGTGCCTATTGCCAGCAACCATTTGGTTCTGGGCTGGATGCTCACTGGTATCCCCTTCAGTCTGGGGTAACCAGCAAAGTGTTGGCATTCTGAAGGGGGCAAAGTGATAGCCATGATTTTCTGTGTCACATTGGTCCACTGTGCCAAGTGGTGGCAGCACAGGCAGGAAACAGCACACCAGACCCAGATACTCATGGATTGCTATGGGAAATGATGTATTTGTATTCATAGTCATATTTTTAATGATTTCTTTTTATTTTTTAGGGAGAGAGAGAAAGAGGGTGTGCAAGCTGGGGAGAAGGACAGAGGGAGAAGAAAGAATACAATAGGCTCCATGCTCAGCACAGAGTCCAACACAGGGCTTGATCTGATGAACTTCGAGATCATGACCTGATCTGAAATCAAGAGTCAGATGGTCAACCAACTGAGCCACCCAGGCAGCCCAGGCTGATTTTAACAGGGAGGAGATATGCAGGTCTGCTGATCTCAGCTGGTTACCTAGGGGTCGGCTGATCTGGGCACTGCTGAGCTTGCTTAGACTTGCTCCTGTGTTTTGGGGACCACTGATGTAGACTGGGATGGGCTAGACTAGCTCAATGTATCTTAGGGTCAGCTGGGAATTGGCTGATGTAGATGGGACCCAGCTGTGCACTGGGCTCTCCCTACCCATCTCTCATCTTCCTCCCAGAACAGCAGGAAAGCCAGGTCATGTCTTCCTTTGGCAATGGCAGAGGCACAAGAAAGTCTTTGCATTTTAAAAAGTTTGCCCAGGGGCGCCTGGGTGGCGCAGTTGGTTAAGCATCCGACTTCAGCCAGGTCACGATCTCGCGCTCCGTGAGTTCGAGCCCCGCGTCGGGCTCTGGGCTGATGGCTCAGAGCCTGGAGCCCGTTTCCGATTCTGTGTCTCCCTCTCTCTCTGCCCCTCCCCCGTTCATGCTCTATCTCTCTCTGTCCCAAAAATAAATAAACGTTGAAAAAAAAAAAAAAAGTTTGCCTGGCTGTTAGATGTCCACAACTGTCTTGATGACCTTTTCTTTGTATAAAGTCTTCATCTTCAGGGAGGCTAAAGGCCATTTGGAACTTGGATACAGAGTAAAAGCAGAAGTGAATGCTCATTTCTACTTCTGTTTCTGGTTCACTTCACCAGCTCCAGAACCACACTATCTTTGCCAGGATCTGCACCAGCAAAATGCATACACTACCCTTGCCCTCTTCCCCTCCATTTTGAAAGTTAAAAAAAAAAAAAAAGTTTATTCATTTATTTTGAGAAAGAGAGAGTGCTCTGCCCTGTCAGTGCGGAGCCTGAAATGATGCTTGATTGCATGAACCATGAGATCATGACCTGAGCCAAAACCAAGAGTCTGATGCTTAACCCACTGAGCCACCCAGGTGCCCCTGCAACAAAGTCCTAAGTCTGATGAACAGAATCTACAACGCATTTCTGCACCCCAACAAGAAGGAAATCTGAGGAAGGGAAATGGTTCTATGTGAAAAAGACAGGATTTCCACCATGAATAACTAGGATTATGGGGAGAGAATGTTCAGAAGATTTTGGACAGCCATTAATGACATAATTACAGGTGCCATACTTATGTCATGTGACCTGGCTACTCAGGCGTTAGTGCTTCATCCTTAGACTAAACATAATAAAAAGTTACCCTTTGAAGTGGCTTACAGAAGGACTTGTTTTAATAGGGACAGAGAGGGACAAGCTGGCACAATTTAATCCTCTCAGGGAATCTGAGAGTGAGACACACAGAGAGGTCAACAGTTAACAGACAGAGAAAGTAGGGTTACAAGAATGGAGAGTGACAAGAGTAGAGAACGAAGAGCCACAACTACGTGATTCAGAGATAACTCTTGCAAAAGCCATTGAGTTGTCACTAGATTTGCCACAGTATCTGGACCAACATTCTAGTTGTATATGGAAACTGATATAAATCTCACATCATAAGAAAAGGATCTGAACACATATCTGCACCTGCAATCTGAAAATGTGCAATCCAAAGCACCCACCAAAAGTATGGCAAATTCTAAGTGTCCAGTGCTTGTCCACCAGATTTGAGCTTCTAAAGGGACCCACGTTTGATTATCATCCCAAAGTACTTTTGGAAAGCACTCAGGAGATGTTTGTCAAAAATTGAAATAAGCAGTAAAAATTATGGGATTCAGAACAGAGGACAAACAGTTATAATTCCAATGTGCTAGGTATTCTGTGTCTGTCTCCTCACCACAGATATATTGTCTGCTCTTCTCTGTCCTGCTTTCTGTGCCTTAGAAAGATGACCCCCACGGAATGCATGCTCTGTATTCCCTTACCCTATGGCTTTCCACTGGGAATGGCCAAAGAGAAGCAGTGCTTCTAATAATGGGAGTAAGGGAGAGATATGGGAATTCATTCCCTACCATCCCGTGTTGTTCTGGCACGGCCGTGTTACTCCATGGCCATAGCTACTGCTGGGTGGTGTCTCTTCCTCAGGTCTCTGTTGACACTACTCGCTTCCCTTGCTTCTTCAGACCTATGGTTTTAACAGCTATTGTCAATCTAGCCTTTGTTTCGTCCCTTAACCCTGTCCACCCCTCTGAAAACAGTCCTTTTAAAAAAAAAAATTTAATGTTTATTTATTTTTGAGAGAGAGAAAGACAGAGCATGAGCAGGGGAGGGGGGAGAGAGATTGGGAGACACAGAATCCAAAGCAGGCTCCAGGCTCTGAGCTGTCAGCACAGAGCCCGACACGGCGCTCAGACTCACAAACTGCGAGATTATAACCTGAGCCAAAGTTGGACATTTAACTGACTGAGCCACCCAGGTGCCCCAAACCAGTCCCTTTTTAAATTCTTCAGTTAACCCCATTGAGTATGCCTTTTATTTCCAGCCAACGCTCTGATACATTGTATTCACGTTCTAGAAAGGAGAAGATGGTATTATAGTTGTCCCCAAGCAGTCTTTCCACTTAGAGGCAGGTCAAGTTCACACAGTCTGAAAGAATATACAAAGCAACCTTTTACTTCTAGCATTGGAGATACAGGAGTGACTCCTCTGTTTTCTTCTATCAGTTTCTACTCCCCAGATTCTCTCACTGGGGCCAGACCTCAACCTCTTCTTCCCCTACCTCCTTGTCAGAGAAGCCTCCTCCCCTGAAACTACAGAGTTTTGTTTCATTTGGTCTTAATCTCCCTTTCTCCTGGCTCTGGGAACCCATTGCTTCCTGGGCCAATTGTCAGTCTTTTGACCTAGTCAGGTTTCTTGCCAGATGGGATTGGGGTTTCCAACCCCAGAGGCTCCAGATGGAAAGAGGAAAAAGAGGCCTTCTTAGTGGCCTGCCTTCAGGTTGTGGTGTCTGTATAATAATTAGATTGTTCAGGGATAAGGTCAAACATCTTGCAGGCGTTTCCTGCACTGGCTGAAGGCTGGATGTCCTCTGTTAGGCTGGCCTGATACACATCTGACTCCAGGAAAGAAAGAAGGAAAGAAAGAAAGAAAGAAAGAAAGAAAGAAAGAAAGAAAGAAAGAGGAAAGGGGACCTCCATCCACCAGCTCAGCAACTACTTCTTTGAGGAAGCAGAACTTGAGCGTAGCCTTAAAGGAGAAATGGGATTAAACAATGGGTAAGAAGGAAGAGGCCATTTCAGAAAGGGAAGGATATGAGCAAAGAAGATGGGAACATGGCCATTGGAAAAAAATGAGTGTACCACTTTGCTGACTGATGTGAGCAAGTGGAGGGAGATGGGTTTGGAGAGCTGAGTAAAGAACCAATCTGGGAGGCCTGAATACTGGGAATAAAGGTTTAAAGGAGTCTTTAAAGATTCTTAGAAAGGCAATATTTCAGGATTCACACATAAAGCAGACTGGAGGGTTAGAGACAGGATGACAAGTTAGAACATTAAGTGTAGTCATCCAGATATGAAATTGTGAAGATCTGTGCCAGGGTAGTGTTCCTTGAATACATCACAAGGGATGAAATTACAATTTGGTTGTAGGGTAAATGCGCTAGAAAGTAGCAGATAAGGACAACTTCAAAGTTTTGAAATTAAGAGGCTGAGAGAATGTTGGGGATAGAAGGTACAGCATAGGGAATACAGTCAATGGTGCTGTAAATACTGTTGCATGGTGACCACTGGCAGCTACACCCGTGGCGACCACAACACAACATATGGTCAAATCACTGTGTTGTACATCTGAAGCTAATTAACATTGTGCATCAACTATACCTCATATGAAAAAAAAATAGAAAGGCTTCTGAGAAAAAGCTAATTTCAGATGAAGGATTAGTCTGGTTTTAGGTACACTGCATTTAGGTGGCTACCATGCCTCCTGGTGAAGGAAGAAACGGAGGCATGAGATCCAAAGAGAGGGCTCCAAGACATGAATTGGGAAGGTGACTATTTGAAGTCAGGAGAGTGAGAAGCACCTCTGAGAAAGACTTCATATTAAATCAAGGACCCTGAACGATCTAATTATTATACAGACACCACAACCTGAAGGCAGGCCACTAAGAAGGCCTCTTTTTCCTCTTTCCATCTGGAGCCTCTGGGGTTGGAAACCCCAATCCCATCTGGCAAGAAACCTGACTAGGTCAAAAGACTGACAATTGGCCCAGGAAGCAATGGGTTCCCAGAGCCAGGAGAAAGGGAGATTAAAACCAAATGAAACAAAACTCTGTAGTTTCAGGGGAGGAGGCTTCTCTGACAAGGAGGTAGGGGAAGAAGAGGTTGAGGTCTGGCCCCAGTGAGAGAATCTGGGGAGTAGAAACTGATAGAAGAAAACAGAGGAGTCACTCCTGTATCTCCAATGCTAGAAGTAAAAGGTTGCTTTGTATATTCTTTCAGACTGTGTGAACTTGACCTGCCTCTAAGTGGAAAGACTGCTTGGTGACAACTACAGTACCATCTTGACCGAGTCTTTTTTTATTTTTTTTAATTTTTTTTTTCAACGTTTATTTATTTTTGGGACAGAGAGAGACAGAGCATGAACGGGCGAGGGGCAGAGAGAGAGGGAGACACAGAATCGGAAACAGGCTCCAGGCTCTGAGCCATCAGCCCAGAGCCCGACGCGGGGCTCGAACTCACGGACCGCTAGATCGTGACCTGGCTGAAGTCGGACGCCCAACCGACTACGCCACCCAGGCGCCCCTTGACCGAGTCTTAAGACATGCCTACCTTCAAGGGCTAGAGGAGAAAATAGAGGAAAGGAAACAAGCCAGTACAAAAGTAATCTGAGAAATTGGCAAATAAATACAGAAATGACACAACATAAGAAAAACAGAGTGTTTCCAGAAAGGATAAACTATACTTTCAAATTTTAATCATACTCTTCAGCCTTTCTGAGATTATCCTTCAAAGACTTTGAAAATAAAGTAAGAAAATAAAGCAACAGTGTTAAACAGTGTGAAAAAGCTTTGTTAAATTAGGGCTTCCTGTCAAAAATACTTCTTTAGAAATGTTGATCTGCATTATTGGGTATTGATATAATACTGAAGCCACTGGAAGGTATATCAGTTAAGAGGTCTTTGGATGTAATTAACAGAAAACCCAATTCAAATTAGCTCTAAATATACAACAAGAAATTTTTTGGCTCACTTTTCTGAGAAGACCACAAGTTGGTCAGGCTTTTGGGTTGGTCCAATCTGAGGGAAAGCACCATTTCCTTGTAATTTTCTTGATTCTACCTTCCTCCACAAGCCAGCTATATCTTCAGCCTGGTTTCTCTAAAGCAATATACTTTATATCTAGGGTCACATCTCTGGGGAGAGGGAGCCTCTCTCAAGCCTCACATTATTTTATCATACCTGAAACAACCACTGGGGCCATAAGGGAATGCCATAAGTGGTTGGTTTGGGCACTCATGACTGAACCAATCACTCCCGCATGTTGAAATTACCCAGACTAGCCTTAAATCAGTCAAGGCACCATCTATATTTGGGGTGTGTGGGCAATCTCACTCAGCCACCAGGCTGCTTCATAATAGGAAAAGCTTAAATGAATGTTGAGTAAATAACTAGAATTTTGCAGATGGGTACTTGATGTATACATTAGGATATAATTGAGCAAGTCAAAATATCAATGGCTTAAACAAGGTAGAAGTTCTTTCTCTGTCTCTGGAACTTGGCAGTACAGGCTTGGTACAGCAGCTCTGACACATAAAGTCCTTGGGACCCAGGACTCTACTTCTAGCTTGCCACCCTGGTGACATTTCTAGGATGTAGCCCTAATTTTCATTATCCAAGGGAGGATCTCTGCTCCAGGCAGCAAGATGGAGGGAGTAACAAATAAGAAGGGGCAAAGGGATACATTTGAAGCAAGAATGAACTTTATTCTGGGTGACCATTTTCCTGGCTAACCATTCTATTACTATGGAATGAGGGGAAAATAAATATTGGGAAAAGCACTCTCCACTACTCTGAAGAAATGAGATCTGTTAGAGTCGACTGAATGATCAGTCATTCAGGTTACATGATCAGTCATTCAGTTGTTACATTATGTAACTCAGGTTACATGGCTAATAAGTTATTTGGCAAAGCACTTATCCATGTGTAATCTGGCAAATAGGACAGGGGTGAGATGAGGGAAAAACTCCCAGCTCAGAGGAGTGAAATGGTGAAAAGGAAACAATAGATTGTGCACTAAAATAACTGTGTTTACACCCCATTTTTGCCATCTAATAGTTGGACAATCATCAACAAGTTGCATAACCTTGATAAGCCTGCAATCTTATCTGTGCAATGGAGATGATATCAACTACTTCGAAGAGCTGAAAAAAAGATGAACTGAGATAATAGTTAAGTGCTTCATGAGTAATAACGCTCATTCAGATAAAACTTATTAATGATAACGAAGCTTACAATAACATGGTTAGTATTGTAGAAACACATTTATTGAGTTAAAAATGAGATGTGAGACTTTCGCTAGCTTTTTAAGATCACTTTTTTAACACAATAACTGATTTTTGTGGTTAATTGAATTTTTAAAAATTCTTACTATTTCTTTTCCCCTGCTAGGCAGGTCTCTTATCAAATTGTTAGATGTGCATTCAGAAAGCAGCTGAGCAAATGAGAACACTGTGCCATAACAAACTCACAAAGATAGAAATTTCACATAAAAATTTCAGTTATAATATTTATGGCATTAATTTCTAGAGTAAAATTAATTTTTTAAAATTACAATAAATTATATACATGGAGCCTCAAATTTCATATATACTCTTTTTTGCATAAAGAATAGGAATGTGTTAAGAAAAAAAGTATCTCATCTGAATTGTATGATATAATTCATAAGTTATAATGAGAAGAGCAATGGGGCTGGCCGATTGGGCATGTCCTCATTTCCACTACACAGTGGCCTCAATGGGGGTAGACATCTTGATCTTCAAGGCAGCCATTAGGTCAGGACATTGGTTACATATAGGCAGATGAAGTAAGTATATTGAGATAATGAGAGCCAGACTCCTCACTGTCAATTATCAACAGGGAAAGGGAGAAAACTAGACCCAAAAGAAGTGATCCCCTAGTAGCAATGAGCACACTTAAAACCAGATGGTGACTTCTGAGTATCATTCTCCACTAAAAGGATACAGAATTCCTTGGAGAAATGGTTGAATTCAGAACTGGCACAGGGAAAGTACAATATGTTCCTGGAACATCCTGTTGAGTATGAAAGTAAGGGAGTACTCAAAGAATGATGAGGATATGTTAGAAGGTCAAGAGCCAGATTGAAGAATTCCCATTAGCTAAATCTGAGGCAACTTAAACATAAAATAAAAAAGAATAGCAACAAATTGTGGCCGATTGAATAAAACAGGAATCCATGAATCCATCTGGACATAAATATATGTGAATGAATGAATGAATGAATGAATGAATGAATAAATAAGAACAAAAAGTTTTACCATATAGTACAATGCCAACTAATAACTGTAGAACAAATGATGCACTTAGAATATCACCATTTGTCAACCATTACAGTAATAATTGATTCAAGGAGGAACCAACAATGGACACTAAAACTTTGAGTGAAAATGTAATGAGAAATAAGATATTTACATAATATCAAAGTAGCTCTCTACAAAATACATATTAGTAACTTATTGATTAATAAGTACAAGGTACTTATTCATTTTACAATGAATTTTACATCTTAAAAAGTGATGAAAGTCAACACTGATAGAAATGGGACAAATTAATATTTGTTAATTTGCTTCTTGATGATACATTGAGAAGAACATAGCATCATGTCCATGATACCCCTTCCAAAAGATGAATCACCTGAATCTAATCATAATAAGTATAAAACAAACTCAAATTGAGGATACTCTATAAAGTAACTAGCCTATTATCTTCCAAAAAAAAGTCAATGTCATGAAAGACATGAAAAAACTGAGGAACTGCTCCAAAGAGAATAGAGATATGACAACTAAATACAACACATGATCTCCTATTGGATCCTGCATTAGAAAGGAAAGAGTGATTATATGGTATATTATTAGTGAAATTTGAATGCAGCCAATGGATTGAATGGTAGTATTGTAACATTTTTAATTCCTTTTTTTTTTTTAATTTTAAAGAGAGAGGGCATGCACACACTCAAGCAGAGAAGAGGGGCAGAGGGAGAGAGGGAGGGAGGGAGGGAGGGAGGGAGAGAGAGAGAGAGAGATTGAGAATCTTAAGTAGGCTCCATGCTCATGTAGAGCCTGAGGTGGGGCTTGATCTTATGACCCTGGGATCATGAACGGAGCCAAAATCAAGAGTCAGACAGACACTCAACAGGCTGAGCCATCCAGGTACCCCTAATTTCTTGATTTTAATGGTTTTACCAGGTTTTACCATATACTATACAAAATAATTGAGAGAGAAAAAGAAAATGATAAGACAAATATGGTAAAATGTTAACAACCAATTAGAGAATCTGAGTAAAGGGTAAACTAAAATGCTTTGTATTGTTCTTGTAATTTTCTGTAAGGTTGAAATTATTTTTAGAACAGCTGTTTTGAAAAAACATAATGTATAATATAAAAATAATCAAATTTCAGGGATGCCTGGGTGGCTCAGTCAGTTGAGTGTCTGACTTTGGCTCAGGTCATGATTTCATGGTTCATGGGTTCGATCCCCATGTCGGGCTCTGTGATGACAGCTCAGAGCCTGGGGCCTGCTTCAGATTCTGTGTCTCTTTCTCTGTCTGCCCCTCCCCTGTTTGCATTTTGCCTCTCTCTCAAAAATAAATAAACATTAAAAAAATTTTTTTAATCAAATTTCAATCCATTGAAGGTTATAGTCAGCATCTAAAAGTGACAGCATAGTGTTTGGGTCTTCTCAAATCCCTACATATAAACAAAGAAATTGGAAAGTAAAATAAAAAGCCCATAAGATAACATTTACAACAAAATAAGATGGTAAGTTATCCTCACAAACCACAAAATACAGGGGCACCTGTGTGGCTCAGTTGGTTAAGCATCTGACTTCGGCTCAGGTCATGATCTCATGGTTTGTGAGTTTGAGCCCCATGTCAGGCTCTGTGCTAACAGCTCAGGGCCTGGAGCCTACTTCAGATTCTGTGTCTCCCTCTGTCTCTGCCCCTCCCCTGCTCGCGCTCTGTCTCTCTCACTCTCAAAAATAAATAAACATTAAAAAAGCCCCACAAAATACAAGCAGGTGGAGGAAAATCACTGACAACCACAGGCCATGATATTAGAGTTTATGCAAGAGAGAAAAGAGGGTATCAATGGGTTATTTGATGGACCTGAGAACAGAAGAACCCCCAAAAGAAACAGATATTTACTAGAAAGCACAGTGGGTCAATCTGAGAATGACAACTGAATCTGGGACAGGTTTTGCCCATTCCAATAACAGATAAGTGCAAGGGGGCCCTGGTAAGACCCCAAGGGGTAGAAACAGTCTTGCACCTATGAATTCTCAATACTGACCAGCCAAAGCTCCCTTCCAGGACATGGTTCTGAGAAGAAACCACTGACTGTGGAATAAAAATTGATCAGAGCAGGAAAAACACAGAAGTAAAGAGAAGATCCACATCAAAAGTAGCTGGCAGGGGGGGCCTGGGGACTCAGTCAGATAAGCATCTGACTCTTTTTTTCGGCTCAGGCCATAATCTTACTGTTCAGGGGATCAAGCCCCGAGTCAGGTTCTGTGCTGACAGTGCAGAGCCTGCTTGGGATTCTCTCTCCCTCTCTCTCTGCCTCTCCCCACCCCCCACTCTAAATAAATAAATAAATAAATAAATAAATAAATAAATAAACTTTTTTAAAAAAGTGGCTGAGGGGGGAAAAAGTGATTGAGGGAAACAGGGTCAGAAAATCTCAGAAAGCAAACAGTCATTTTTTTAAAACATTACACAAAAACATGAAACACTGTCAAGTTAAAAAAAAAAAGCTATTTGAACTAAGCTTACTTTAAAAATTTGAGGAAAACTGATTTTACTTAAGAGCAAGCACTAGAAAGGTATCAAGGTCAAATCCCAAAGTTACTACATACATACATACATACATACATGCATACATACATACATACATACAAAAAAGAGGGGCGCCTGGGTGGCTCAGTCACTTGAGCATTTGACTCTTGAGTTTGGCTCAGGTCATGATCCCAGGGTCGTTGACCTCTCTTCCTCTAAATAAGTAAGTAAGTAAGTAAATAAGAAAGAATAAGGAGTAGAATGACACCCCTACAAAGAAACAAAAGCATACTGGAAAGATGTACTCAAGAAACAGATAAAAACTACACTATTTAAAAATGAGGGGCATCTGGGTGGCTCAGTGGGTTAAGTATCTGAGTCTTCATTTCAGCTCAGGTCATGATCTTTTGGTTTTTGAGTTTGAGCCCCATGTAGGGCTCTGTGCTGGTGCTGCACAGCCTGCTTGGGATTCTCTCTCTCCCTCTCTCTCTCTCTCTCTGTCCCTCCCCTGCTCATGCTCACTCTCTCTCTCAAAATAAATAAATAAACATTTTTTAAAAACTTATAAAAATTATTAAAATATGAACTTTAATAAAGAAATAATACAAGACATGAGAAAACAATATAAATCAGAATTAGAAAAATTCATAAGTTAGGTAATAATTCTCAAAGGAGAATTTGAAAAGAAAAAATCATTTTAGAAATAAATACTAAACTAGAAGAAACAAGAGCAAAACACACACTCACACACACACACATACATATGCACATCGACAAAAAATGCCTTATAAGGAATAAAAGATGAAAAGAACAGTTTTGAAACTAAAATAATAATAATAATTTTTAAATAAAAGAGATTCAAAAGTTGTCAATGTGGATGATAGCCAAAGAAGATCAGCATATAGACAAAGGGAGTCCAAAGAAGAAAACCAACAGAAAGAACAAAACAAATACTTCAATTCAAGACAAGTTTTCTGAAATAAAAAAAGACTTAAAATTACATATCAAAATAGCACTTTAAGTATCTGAGAATATTGATCAGAACAACCAACGCCAAGGTATATTCTACTAAAATTACTAGACTTTAAAGAAAATAGAATGTTTGGTAACAAGGCAAAGAGTATGTGACTTATAAAGGAGGGATAATTAGGTTGTCACCAAACTGTCAACAGCAGTACATTATGCCAGAAGAAAATTAAGTATGGGCTGTTTTTACAAGATTCATAAAAATAAAATATTAGCCAAACATTTTATTTATTAAAAAAATTTTTTTTAATGTTTATTCACTTTTGAGAGACAGAGTGTGAATGGGGGAGGAGCAGAGAGAGAGGGAGACACGGAATCGGAAGCAGGCTCCAGGCTCTAAGCTGCCAACACAGAGCCTGGTGTGTGGCTTGAAAGGAACCGTGAGATTGTGACCTGAGCCAAAGTCAGTCACTTAACTGACTGAGTCACCCAGGAGTCCCTTAGCCAAATACTTTATATCCTACAAAATTGGCTTTCAAGTATAAAAGGTACACACAAATTATTTTTGGTAAATCTCAAAAAATACTGTTCCTATGTGTTCTTCCTAAGAAATCAAATAGAATTTCTGACAATCAAAATGACCAGAGAGATATTAAATAAGGACAGGAGGTGATCATTAGATATACAGCTGTTTGTAGAACTAAGACAAAATAACAGTTAAAAAGGGGGAGACTATAGTGTCTAATGGCTAGATGACCTCACAGTGAAGATCATATATGCTTTGATACAAATATTCCCCAATCATTTTTAAAATGAGAGGTGATGGAGATAGCATATATAAATTTTAATTTTTTTACTAATTGGTGGTGATATAAGTAATATTAATAGTCCATAGTAGTATTAGTACTGTAATTCTGGGATATTACAGAATTATGGAATATTCTATCACTCCCTGTTACCTTGAGAAACAGGGTTTTTGGTGTGAAAGACAGGAAATAAAGATATAACACAAAAGAGGTTAGGTAAAAACATTGCAGTTGTGAATTTAAAATAGAAATACTAGAGGCACCTGGGTAGGTTAGTTGTTTAAGTGTCCAGCTCTTAACTTCGGCTCAGGTCATGAACTCATGGTTCATGGGTTTGAGCCCTGTGTCGGGCTCTGTGTTGACAGTGCCTACTTGGGATTCTCTGTCTCTCCCTCTCTCTCTGCCCCTCCCCTGCTCATGCACTCTGTCTGTCTCTCTCTCTCTCATAATAAATAAGTAAACTTAAAAAAATACAAATACTAGTATGAACTCATCAGGTAATATATATCTATATATTTACATACATATATCTATGTAAATAATATAAATATATATAAATATCTATCTATGATAGATAGATAGATACACTTCCACTAAAGAGACTTAGAAACAGCAACTACATTCTCATCTTGAAATATTTCCCATTGAAAGAAATCAAGGGTCCTTGGCCAAACAGCTAATTCCAGGAATTGAGGTCTGGAGAGGAAGACGGAATATCTTGACATATCAGCTATTAAGAAAGCCATAAAAAAAAAAAAAAAAACTATTAGGATCACGTCCAAGGAGCCAATCTGAAGAGTACCCATAGCCAAAGTTGGAGCTTCAATAACGATAAGAATAGCAATGGATTGAAATCCCTCTAATATGTTTAAGTCCATGAGTTCATTATAAGAGTTAAAAAATCTAATTTTTGAAAGATGACAGGGAATCAATTTGTTACTGGGGAAATAAAAGAGAAAACTCAAACATTTTCCCTGCCTTTTCTATAATAAACCGTTTCATTGGATAACCAAATAGTAGATGAAGGGGTGCATCTCATTATACAATCTTTCAAAGTAATTCATGAAAGCAAAATGGTAGGGATAGATTATTATCTTTTTGCAAGCTTCCATTAATAAATCTAAATATTGAGTATCGATGGCTGCTAACATTAAAAAGAAAAAAAGAATGAGTGAAAACCAGACTTCCTGAAAAAAGAACACAAAGGAAATGAATCGAAGCCTGAGGAAACCTCTGGATCCACCTGCCAATTTCTAGGAAACACAAAAGGCACAGGAACATGTGAAACTAAATGAGGAGTGTGCAATCAGCAAAATGTGTCAGAATGAGTTCTACAACAGACAAAGTATGAGGAAAGGAAAGGGTGGAGGAGAACCTGTAGCTTAAAAGAGATGTAAAAAAGTAACAAGGTGTTTTCTTTTCACAGGCGAGACTAAACTGTAATGTAAGGAAATGCAAAAGAGTGATTGCTATGACTCAGGATAGTGGTTTGTTGGTTTAATGTTTATTTTTGAGAGACAGAGAGAGAGACACACACAGCATGAGTGGGGGAGGGGCAGAGAAAGAGAGAGGGAGACACAGAATCCGAAACAGGCTCCAGGCTCTGAGCTATCAGCACAGAGCCCAACGTTGACCTCATGAACCGTGAGATCATGACCTGAGCCGAAGTCAGAGGCTCAACTGAGCCACCCAGGTGCCCGTGTTTGTTTGTTTTTTGACAGTAGTCATTTTGGAGGAAGAGGAATGGCTATGAATTGTATAGAGCATGTGGGGGGCAGGGGAGGCTTCCGAGATGACTGGGAAAGTTGTTTCTTGACATGGGTTGTGGCTACAAGGATATTCCACAGTATTCACTAAGGTCTATATTTGTTTTCTTTTCTGTTTCTATATGCTTCTATTTATTTTATAATTTAAAAGTTTCAAAAAGTTATAGTGGTTTAGAGAGATAAATCAACCTGGAAATGGTGAGAAAAAAGTATGTGCAATATATTGACTCTTATTATAATATAGTTGATTATTACTATTATGTATTTGAGCTAGTGCAGGTCCATTTATGCCTTCCAAAATGTAACCATATAAAATGAGAAGTAAGGGGGTGCCTGGGTGGCTCAGTCAGTTGAGTGTCCGACTCTTGATTTTGGCTCAGGTCACAATTTCACAGTTTCATGAGTTCTAGCCACCCCCCGCCCCTGCCACTGCGCTGTCAGCACAGAGCCTGCTTGAGATTCTCCCTCTCTGCTCCTCCCCTGCTCACTCTCTTTCTCAAAAATAAATAATAAATAAATAACTTAAATAAATAAGAACTACAACTGATAAGAGAATCATAGAACATTTATAAAACCAAAACAACACAAAGAGCTCTTACAGTTTGGTATTTTCTAAAACTGGTTTCTTCGGAATATTAATTCCACAAGAAGTTAATAAGTGCTTTCTCAAAAATGAAAAAAAGTTTAAATGGTCAAATAAGTCAGAGAACTAGAGTTAAACAGATGCTTTTATGTCTAATACCTTTGGGACTTTAATAAGTTTGTATAATTTCAAGCACTAAGAAGAGACTATAGTTACATTATTTCCCAAACTTATTTGACCATTGTTTTTATTGAGTAGAGTTATGCCTACCTCTAACAGCAGCAAATAAGGGATGTTATTTTGTTTATTGCTTTATAATATCCTCTGCCCAGAGGTGCCTGGGTGGTTCAGTCAGTTAAGTGTCTGACTTGGGCTCAGGTCACAATCTCGTGGTTTGTGGGTTTGAGTCCCGCGTTGGGCTCTGTGCTGACAGCTCAGAGCCTGGAGCCTGCTTCAGATTCTGTGTCTCCCCTCCTCACCTTCCCCTGTCTCTCTCTGCCTCTCCCCTGCTCGTTCTCTGTTTCTCTCTCCTTCAAAAATAAATAAATTAAAAAAAAATTTTATAATACCCTCTGCTCAATGAGATCATGGACTTAGTTCTATTTATAACTCTACCCGCAGTGCCTATAACAGTGCCTGAGACACAGAAGATACTCAAGAACTACTTGATGAATGAATGACTTCTCAGCATGGAAATCAGGTAAGATTAAAGATCTCTTTGTAGCAAATCAAAGTCAAATTCATTTGTAGATTTTGTAGAAAATCAAACAGTAATGGCCTGACTAACAAAGAGCATCTGCTGTTATCTTGGTGGTTTAACGTGGATTTTTTTTTTTAATTTTTTTTTCAACGTTTATTTATTTTTGGGACAGAGAGAGACAGAGCATGAACGGGGGATGGGCAGAGAGAGAGGGAGACACAGAATCGGAAACAGGCTCCAGGCTCTGAGCCATCAGCCCAGAGCCCGACGCGGGGCTCGAACTCACGGACCGCGAGATCGTGACCTGGCTGTAGTCGGACGCTTAACCGACTGCGCCACCCAGGCGCCCCTATCGTGGATTTTTAACATTACTGCATTTCCACCAATAGATCTGCAGGGACAATTACTTAAAGAGAGCTGTAATAGCCAAGTACTAAGTTCTATTATTTTTATGAATAACATAAATTAATTGCATTTAGAAATTCACCTCAACTTTCATTTTATTGTCTAAACATTTGCCTGTGCACCTTACAGATTTGGAGAGGCAGTAAACATCATGGTTAATTAAGACCACAGGTTTTGGAGTTAGGCAGTTAACACCCCATTCTACTTATTTCCTTCTATTCTTTCAGGAGGAAATTTTAATACCATAACATACCATGACATCATGCTAGGAAAGGAACCAGAGATCATCAGTTGAATTAACATATGAACTAAAGACCCTGCCACAGCGATTGTGTTTCCACTATGTACCACTCTCCCATTTATTTCAGTTTGGCATTTTGACAGAAAAAAAAAATGATCTCATCAGCACAGCCTTGAACTAAAATTAGAGTAGTATTTTTCATTTCCAGCGCTACCTCTGATAAGCCCTATTACTACAGGGAAATTATTTAACATAATTGCATTTATTTCTTTATCTATAGCAGCAATGACAAAATTCTAATCTTCAGAGAAGCAGATGATAAAACATTTTTTATCTCAGCATATTAAGGAAGCAACAGGGTGTGGTGGAAAGTGTGGCAGGCTGAAAGAAAATTTGGATTCTAGTTCTGATATGTTACTAGATGACTGGATAGTCTTGTACACATTACTTAATCTCCAGGGGTTAGAAGCTAGCTGCAAAATGATCTCTAGCAGTATTTCCAACTTTTGAAATAAGTCTAGGATTCTAATCATTACTATAGGGATTACTATTGTGCATGTCTAAAACTTTTTAAAATTATTCCTTCTATTGCCTCATGCTGGAGTCTTTGAGGCGGCCAACAACCATCATCTGTCTCTCATGCCCTGATTCTGAATCAACTGAGAATGCAGAGTATAAAGTATTAGGGACTGACAGGAATCAAAGCATCACCTTTTTTAAAAACGTGTGTGTTTGTTTGTTTATTTATTTATATAAATAAACTCTATGCTCAATATGGGACTTGAACTCACAACCCCGAGATCAAGAGTCTCACTTGCCACCAACTGAGCCAGCCAGGTGCCCAGAGAAGTATCACCTTTATTATTAATAAAGACTACAGTAGATAATATGGCATATAGCTGTGAGCAAGAGGACTTCTTAAAACTGAAGCCCACTTAGAAGATAGTCTCACCTGTGCAGACCCAGACACTGGGCTATCCCAGACCTCCCCACAAAGAATCAGGTATAAGTATAATATTTCAAATGGAAGAACAAAGGAAAGTGTGAGTTCCCCAGAGAAAGTTTTCTGTAGATGTCCTCTACTAGGTTGAGGAAGTTCCTTTCTATTCCTGGTTTACTGGTTGCTTTTATGATAAATCAGTGAATTCTATCAAATGCTTTTCCTGCATTTATGAAAATAATTATGTGGTTTGGCCCTTTATTCTATTAATATGTGCATTTCATGTATTAAACCAACCTTGCATTTCTGGAAGAAAGCTCTCTTGGTCATAGTGTATAATTCTTTTTTTACGTTGCTAGATTGAGTTTGTTAGTATTTTGTTAGAACTTTTATATCTATATTCATTAGATATATTGTTTTCTAACTTTCTTGTGATGTCTTTGTTTTTGGCATGCTAACATTGGCCTTATAGAATAAGGTGCAAAGTGTTCCCTCCTCTTCCATATTTTAGAAGAGCTTGTGCAAAAACAGTATTAATTTGTCTTTAAATGTTTGATAGAATTCACCAGTGAAGCCGACTGAGCCTGGACTAAGCCCTCTTTTTTTTTTTAATGTTTATTTTTAAGAGAGAGAGAAAATGAGCAGGGGAGGGGCAGAGAGAGAGGGAGACACAGAATCCCAAGCAGGTTCCAGGCTCTGAGCTGTCAGCCCAGAGTCTGACGCGGGGCTCGAACTCACAAATCACGCTATCATGACCTGAGCTGAAGTCACACACTCAACTGACTGAGCTACCCAGGTGCCCCGGACTAAGCCTTCTTATAACAACCTTCCAATTAATTTAAGTCAGGGCTACCCAGGACAGTCTCCCTTTTGATTAATTTAAGGTCAACTAATTAGGGATTTTAATTACAACTACAAAAATCTCTTCATAATAGCACCTAAATTATGTTTGATTGAATAAGTGGGAGAAGATGTTTGTATGCTACAAAGTGGCTGCTGCCTCCCTTCCTTTCTCCAATTCTGGCAAGAGGGGATCACTTGTCATCCCCTCTAACAGGAAGCATACTAGAAAGAAAATTCTTGGGACCGAAGTTCAGCCTAGTCAAGTTGACATAGCACAAAGCCATCAGTTTCTTAAAACCACAACTTCATGAGAATCATCAAGAACTTGTTACAAATACAGCTTTTCTTTGTACCATATTGGAACCAATATTTGAGAATCACTGATTCATATACAAGTAGAATAACATAAGTAATAAATAATATATATTTAATCCACACTCTGTGCCATGCACCAGCCTGAGCACTTTATATTAATTATCTTATTTAATCTTCACAAGAGCCCTAAGGTATAAGTACTGCTCCTGTTCCCATTTTATATATGAGAGAACTGATAGTCACATAGGTCAAATTATGTGCTCAAGGTCATCCAGTGGAACTCGAGCTCACAAAACAGGTGAACAGCTTTTCAGTCACTAGCTCTAACCATCAATTATATACAGAGGACCACGGAACATGTTAAATACACCATGGAAATTCAATTTTAAAAAATCCAGAGTGTGGGACATTCTATAAGACAAATGACTTGGTTTTTTTTCCAACAATTAAATTTCAATGAATAAAACAGAGGGGAAAGAGACTTGTAGATCAATACTGTCCATAATACTGTGTGCAGTGGTGGAAAGGTTCTATATCTGCACTCTCCGTGTGGCTATTTGCAACTGAGGAAATGAATTTTTGATTTTATTTACTTGTAATGAATTTATGTTTAAACTTAGTCACATGTGGCCAGTGGCTGCCATATCAAACAGGGAAGTTATAAAAAACTTTTTAAAAATTACATTTTAGAGACATGTACTTAAATATTTAAGGATGGAAATAATATTGATACCTGGAATTTCACTATTGCTTTTGGGGGTGGGGGACACCAAGTGGAATATAGATGAGCAGAATTGACCACGAGTGGATGATTGTTGATGCTGAGTGGTAGGTAATGAGGGTCCTACCTTTTCTCTCAATCTTTGAATACGCTTGAAATTTTTAATAAATAAAAGTTTTTAAAGGACATTTTTGTGGTGCTTGTCCCACGTATCACTCATTTAATCATCACAACGCCCTCGTGAGGTAACTGGAATGGTTCTATTTACAGATGAAGAATGCAAGGCTCAGAGAGGTTAGGTAAAGTACCAGAAGTTACACAGCTACTTACAGGCCCAGACTCAAATCCATGTTCCTCCAAATCCCATGTTATTCTATCACCCCGTCCTTACTCTGGATAACAAGCTGTATAATCAACATGCGTTGCTTAGTTGACAGTAAAGCAGAAAGGATCAGAGAAACAGATTAAACCCTTTTGCTCTCCTTCAGAATGATAAATTTGTAACGTGTGCTTCTCTAATTAGGAAGAGATTAATACCAAGCATGAGCTGCTGTAAGTTTATTAGTGAGTGCGGAGAGATGCATACTCCTGAACAGGATTGATTTATAAGTTCCAGATGTGAAAGAGAGGCTGTATCAACTTTTTTCTGTATTATCACTGAAGATGATAATACAAGCAGCTTAAGACATTGAATGTATTGACTGAAATTGCTCTTCTCGGGACTCAAAGGTTATGTTACACACCTTTTCCTTCAAAATATAGTTAATATGCACTGAGAAGAAAAATTACTCGTGGTAATATCAGAAACAGGGACAAGTAATTAACTTGTATCTTAATACATATGTTGTTGTATTAAGTGGTTTTTGTCTTTGATCCCTAATGACTTCTTAAAGGGCCTTATGCCGATATGATATGATATGATATGATATGATATGATATGATATATGATATGATATGATATGATATGATATATGATATGATATTTATACTTCATATATAGAAGACTTCACGGCAGGCACATAGCTTCAGCCAATGCTTCTAGCCAATATTTTCACTCCTTGACAGTTATAATGCAGTGAAGCATCTTTCTTAAGCTAATAAATTAACCATTTAGCATCTAGTAGGAACTACAAACAAGAGACCTTAATATACTAATTGCTCTTCATATCTAGATCTTTGGTCTAGGCTTTACTACTTACAAAGCAGTATTTTATGGTAGTAGTCTCTTAGCAACTGAATGAATAACTACAGGTAACTGCATCTCCTCTACAAAGATTTTTAGGGGTCTGGGTGGCTCAGTTGGTTAAGCATCCAACTCTTGATTTTGGCTTAGGTCATGATCTCACGGTTCGTGAGATCAAGCCCTGTGTTGGGTTCCATGAGCTGACAATGTGGAGCCTGCTGGGATTCTCTCTCTCTCTCTGCCTCTCCACCACTCATGCTGTGCTCCCCCTCTCTCTCTTTCTCTCACGCTCTCTCTCTAGAATGACTAGTTCTGTAAGAATGCAATAAAGGGGACAAAAGACAATGTGTGTTAACAGCTATTAATGACGGAGTCTGAACATTCAGAAAAAAAGAGTTTTAAAATCAATCTTGAAACCAACTACATGTCCCATAGAATGTTATTCCCAGGCTGTGACAGTAGTGGCCTTGAGAAACTTTGGCCTTCTTGCTCAGAACAAATGCCTGCTTCCCAAGCAGCTGCTCTAAACCCAGCATCTCTGTCATCGAAAGCAGCAGCCATTTCCGTCTTTGGGTCTGATCTACCCACTTCACCTGAGAGCTGACCTAGAAGGTAGGAGTCAGAAATCAGGGAGTCAGATGGAAGGTGAATGGCAGGCACAGATTTATGAAAACAGTGAGCTCCAATAATTAAATAACCAAAGGTAACAATTAGTGGGAGATATTGCAACACAATTGTCTCCAAGAGCACCTTGGAGTTTACTGTGGAGAGAATAGGACTATGAATACTTCACCATAAGAGTCTGAGAAGGCTATGTAAACTAGGGATGTCTTTCCATGTGTCTTGAGTGAGGACTTATTTGTTTTCTTTAAACTCTTATTAAAAACCCAGGTGTGGGCCAAAGGGGATAAACTTGACCACCCTCTAAAAACCATGAAGTATTAAAAACAAAATAACTTTGCTTATGCAGAAGGTAAACTTTCTTAAACTAGTTGGGCTCTTTTCAAAAATTTTTCGCATATAATTTGGTAGAGTGTACATCTTGAGGCAAGAATTCTCCATTTAGGGACATTTAGATGGTGAAAGAAAAAAGTCCCCACCCACCCAGAGATAGTATCATAAACTGTTGTTAGATTTTATACTGTTATGAAACAATATGTTTTATTTTAAAAAGACTGAATGTGTAAAATAAGAAAATGCTTCTGATTGTTCCAGAAGTAAAAATATCAGTTTATGTCAAAAAGCCATTCCCGATTTACCACACCTGCCAAATTCCTTGTTCACTCTGTAATTTATTGCTTATTTATACAGGACGGCTCAGCAGATGTCACATCTGGTTATCCTACTGGTTTGGAGTTTTAGTTTATTTTTAGCTAGGATGGTATAAGAAAGTTTAATGCCCCGGATAAGCTTACACAGCAAAAATTTTTAGCCTGAACTTTGTTACATCTAGGACTTTCCTGAAACTTTAAGATTTGATCGTAAGGAAGAGAAAGTGAACACTATTCAAAAGAAGTAGGACACGGAAGATTGGGGAAAAGAAACATTAGTCCTGGAACCCTCCAGATTAACTATTCACCCAGGACCTGATACAGTTAATAATACTGCATTACATAACTCAGCTCTGTGCAGTGAGCAAAAACCTCTCAATGAACAGTGGTTAGCACAGTTTCCCAATCACAATTTTCTGAATTTACATAACTTTACTGTTAGCCAGGCAAAGTGTTGTATAATCCAGATAGAATCATGCTGCAGGATTACCAGATTTCTGGACTATTAGCACTATTCTTTTTCAGTTTCATCACTGGGAGACACAATTAACAGCAAAACGGTATTTGCAATAACCCTTTAGTGCCAAACTAAACATAACAAAAAAAAAAAACCCTCTAAACATGACAACATACACACACACCACATAGGTCATAAGGCCTACGTGTTTGATAAATTAGACTATTATCAAATTCGTACAACTCTAAAACAGAAATGCCAGAGACAGAAAGGATATGAGAGTCCTCATGAGAGGAACCTTCATTTACTGCTGGGAAAAGTATAAACTATATGATACAACCATTCTGAAGAGAAATTTGGCAATATTCAATTAGGAGGTATGCAGGACTCAGAGCCCAGCAGGGTCCCTCTTAGATAAACTAGAGAAATTCTCAGCCATGTGCACAAGGAGATATGTTCAAATGCAGCATTATTTTTGCTAGAAGAAAAACGGAATAATCTACATGTTCATTGATTTTAAAGTAGAAAGACGGGACACCTGGGTGGCTCAGTTGCTTAAGTGTCCCACTTTGGCTCGGGTCATGATCTCACAGTTCATGGGTTCAAGCCCCACACTGGGCTCTTTGCTGACAGCTCAAAGCCTGGAGCCTACTTCAGATTCTGTGTCTCCCTCTCTCTCTGCCCCTCCCCTACTTGCACTCTGTCTCTCTCAAAAATAAATAAACCATGAAAAAAAATATAAAATAGAGAAATAAATTCATGAAAGGGAATAGAATTCAGTAGTTAAAATGAAAAATTCAATCTATTTGTATCATCATGGATAAATTTGGAAGTCATCATGGAACAACCATGGCAAATTGTAGAATGATATGCACAGCATCATGCAATTGATATAAACCTTACAATTTTACAAAATTATTTTGAGAGAGAGAGAATGAGCATGAGTGGGGGAGGGGGCAGAGAGACAGAATCCCAAAGTAGGGCTTGAAACCATGAACTGTGAGATCATGACCTGAGCTGAAATCAAGAGTCGGCCGTTTAACTGACTGAGCTACCCAGGTGCCCCAGAAGTATACCATTTAAAGTGCTTGTCAAAATCATAGGTGACTCCCTTGTTCAGGCTAAGTTTAACTTGGATTCTTTTAAAAATAAGCAATGAAGATATGTTTCAGAATATCAAAAGACTAGAGGTTATTCAAAGATTTTTAAAGTGTCTTTTAATTCTTTCTGCAACAATGTTCAAACACAACCATATTGATTTCATCACTTTACTTATGAAATTTCTTCATTTTTCATATGTCCAAGCAGATCTGAACACACCCAATCCCCACAAGCTCACCTTTTATGGAAACAGACACAAGGGCTTTGACCCCAACTAATGTCTGTTCCAAAATGAGCAGAAAGAGGGATTACAGCCTTTTTAAAAATAACCTCTTCTGGGGTAAAAATAAATTATAGTAAATATATCCTGTCATAACTCAGTGACCTCATTTGAGGTAACTTTGATGGGCAGATTCTTCTCTGTTTTATTAGCAACATTAATCAGAAGGCTGGCACAGTTTGTGAACAGCTTCTCATGGGATCTTTGCAAGCCTTCTTGTTGCAATAATGTGAAATTAATGTCTCTTAGAAAGATGTCTGCAAATTCTAGTAACACTTGAGAACAACCATTAACAATCAATTGTTATTGCTGTCTTTTTTTTTCTGAGAGACAAGAAAATATTTAAACCTTCGGTGCATGCAAGGGGTTTTTTAAGATATATAGTCTCCAAAAACATGCATGTTGCCTTCAGGGCAGTGATTACCTCTGGAGAGAGATGGACAGGAACCAGATCAGTGGAAATATAAAAGAAGCTTCAATTAATCTGTAACATTTCATTTTTTTAAAGAAAAAAAAAGGTGAGGCAAATATTGCAAAATGGTAACATTTTAAAACAGGATAGTGGGCACATAGGTGCTCCATTATATAATTCTTTCCTGTTTCCTGTATGCTTGAAATGTCATACTTAAAAAAAAAAAAGAAGTAAAGAAATAAAGTAATGTTAAAGCACAAACAACAATCTTGGGAAAAATATATTTAAAACATGTATGATGGCTCAGTCAGTTAAGCGGCCATTGGCTTAGGTCATGATCTCACAGCTCATGAGTCCAAGCCCGGTGTCGGGCTCTGTGCTGACAGCTCAAAGCCTGCAGCCTGCTTCAGATTCTGTGTCTCCCTCTCTCTTTGCACGTCCCTCATTCACACTCTATCTCTCTCAAAAAATAAATAAACATGAAAGAAAATTTTAATTTAAAACACGTATGATAAAAGGATCTATTTTCTTAATATATAAAAACAAATCAATGAGGTAAACAAATGACCCAATTAAAAAAAAAACAAAAAGGATGTGAAATGGGGAATTTATAGGACGATAGTTAACAAACGTATAAAAGAGCCTAAACATGTATGGGTCTCTATGTGTATATACTCATGGAATAAATGCAAATCAAGAAAACAATACTACTTTTCACTATCATACTGGCAGAATGTTTTAAATTTGACAAAATACTGTTAGCAATGATGAGGAGAAACATTCTCAGGTGTTTCTGAGAAAAGTATGAATTGGTATAATCATTCTGAGGGGAAAATTTTTAAATGTACATTCTCTTTGGAAGAACAATTTCATTCCTAGGATTTTTCCTCGGATACAGTTGCATATATGCACAAAGCTTTATATGTGTGTGTGTGTGTGTGTGTGTGTGTGTGTGTGTATACATAAATTGAGGAAAAAAATAAATTTCCACCAGTGGAAGATAGATTAAACTGATGATACATCCAACTTGCAGAATATTATACATCGACAAATGAAGATGTCCACAATACAACATAGGTTTACAAAAACCATGTGGTGAAACCCTATGTACAATAAAATCCTACTTGCATTAAAAGGCATACATTATACGTATATGTGCAAACAAATGTCTGAAAGATATATAACAGCAATTATCTCTAGGGGGTGATACTGGAGGTTGGGAATGGGAAAGAAACCTTTTATTTCCTCTTAGACTTTCACTGCATCAGTTAAGGACTAGTTGCTACAAACGACGGAACGGAAACTCAAACTGTCCTAAGAAGTGAATGAATTTACTGGCTACATTTAACTGAAAAATCTGTGGGGAGTTTCAGGCCTATCTTGAATCAAGGCTCCACAATGCACCACGATGGTTTTTCTGGTGTTGACTTCATCTTTTGTGCATGTGAATACTGCCCTCTGGGAATGTATACCTGATGGCCTGATCATCTGGATGGCTCCCCTAAAGTTAGCAACATGGTGGCTGTTAGCAAAGGCATGAGTGAATGCTTCTCTTTTCCAGAAACCTTTACTTACAGGATTTTAAGGATCGTCAATTCTAATTGGATTATATGCCCATCCTTGAATCAAGCATTGTAATTCATGGCAATTGGCTTGGGGTCAATTCTATCCAAACCATATAAGATAGAATGGAATCTGGATGATTTCCCGTAATAAAGAGGAATGCTGGGCAGCAAACAGCAGATATCCACTATTGCTGGATAAAGTTTTACCCAGTGCATATAATCTATCTATCTATCTATCTATCTATCTATCTATCTACCTACCTATCTTCTATCTATCTGTCTGCCATCCCGTAGGACCTAGACTTTGAGCTTCATAGGAAGGGACTATATCTGTGTCATTCATTATTCCGTTCTTTGAGTCTAAGATGGTTTCCTGGCACGTGGGAAGCTGTTACAATATTTGTAGAATAAAAACAAAACAAAACAGGGGCGCCTGGGTGGCTCAGTCAGGTTAAGCGTCTTGATTTTGGCTCAGGTCATGATCTTAGGGTTTGTGGTATCCCCACATCAGGCTCCATGCTGATAGCAAAAAGCCTGCTCTCTGTCCTCTCTCTCTGCTTCTCCCTCCCCTCACACATGCTCTCTCTCTCTGTCTCAAAGCAAACAAACAACAAACATTGAAAACAAAACAACCTATCGTGCAACTTCACTCCTAATCATTGACTATTAACTAGAAAAACAGCCACAGAATCAGCATCAGGCATCTTTCACAATATCTTTATCTAAAGTTATCAGAAGAAATACTGATGCAGTGAGAGGTAAACAATTTCTAAGAAAAACACTGATGGCTCTTTTAAACATTTGCTGATACTGTTTTTTGTTGATAGAAATTATTTGACACATCATGTGGATTCATTACCTGAACTATTGTAATAATGGGTAAACTCATCAAATTTAATTACTCTATTCTTTAAATAGGAGTTTAGGGTCAGGCTAGTTTAAGACTTCTAAAAAATAAAAATAAATAAATAAATAATTGCCTAATTAATTAAAAAAACTACTACTTCCTCCTCTTCCCTTCCTTTGACCTCCACTCACTGGGCCACTGAGAACTGCTTCTGCCTGTGCAATTTGCCACATAATTAGCTCTGCCAGACAAAATACAGGATACTCAGTTACATGTAATTTCAGATAAACAATGAATTACTTTTCAGCATGAGTATGTCCCAGATATTGCATGGGACCAGAAGTGGGGATAACTTATACTAAAAAATTATTCATTATCAGAAATTCACACTTATCTAAGCATCCTGTATTTTTATTGCTGTAGTTTCTTATTTTTATTTGCTGTAGTTTCTTGTTTTTATTTGCTAAATCTGGCAACCCCACACATAATACAAGGTGCCTGTGATTACTTCCAGTTTGCTAAAGGGTAAACTGCTGGGCTTCCTGCACTATAAAATACTGATTATTGGATTTTCACTTTCCCCCCCTTTTTTTAAATTTGGATTTCAGTTAACATACAGTGCAACATTGGTTTCAGGAGTAGAATTCAGTGATTCATCACTTACATACAACACCCAGTGCTCATCACAATAAGTGTCCTCCTTAATACCCATCACCATTTAGCCCTTCTCCCACCCACATCCCTTCATCAGTCCTCAGTTTGTTCTCTATCATTAAGAGTCTCATGGGACACCTGGGTGGCTGAGTCGGTTAAGCATTGGACTCTTGGTTTCAGCTCAGGTCATGATCTTACAGTTTCATAGGGTCGAGTCCCGCATCGGGCTCTTCACTGACAGTGTGGAGCCTGGTTGGGATTCTCTCTTTCTCTCTCTCTCTCTCTCTCTCTCTCTCTCTGTCCCTCCCCTACTAGCGCTGTCTCTGTCTCTTTCAAAATAAATAAATAAACAAAAAAGAGTGTCTTGTGGTTTGTTTCCCTCTCTTCTCTTTTCTCCCCCTTCCCCTATGTTCATCTATTTTGTTTCTTAAATTCCACATATGAGTGAAATCACATGATATTTGTCTTTCTCTGATTGATGTATTTTGCTTAGCATAATACATCCTAGCTCCATCCACATCATTGCAAATGGCAAGATTTCACTCTTTTTGATGGCTGAGTAATATTCCATTGTATATATACCACATCTTCTTTATCCATTCATCAGCTGAGGGACATTTGGGCTCTCTCCAGAGTTTGGCTATTGTTGATAGTGCTGCTATAAACATTGGGGTGCATGTAACCCTTTGAATATGTATTTTTGTATCCTTTGGGTAAATACCTAGTAGTACAATTGCTGGGTCGTAGGGTAGTTCTATTTTTAGTTTCTTGAGGAACCTCCATACTGTTTTCCAGAGTGGCTGCACCAGTTTGCATTCCCGCCTACAGTATAAGAAGGTTCCCCTTTCTCCATATCCTCATCAATACCTGTTGTTTCCTATGTGGTTCATTTCAGCCATTCTGACAGGTGTGAAGTGGATCTCATTGTGGTTTTGATTTGTGTTTCCCTGATGATGAGTGAAGTGGAGCATCTTTTCATGTGTCTGTTAGCCATCTGGATATCTTCTTTGGAAAAGTGTCTATTCATGTCTTCCACCTGTTTCTTAACTGGGTTATTTGTTTTTTGGATGTTAAATTTGATACATTCTTTATAGACTTTGGATACTAGGATTTTCACTTTTTAATCTACCTCTTTTACACTTAAAGAGCAAGTACAAAGTAAACTCCTGTGTAATTACCACCCAGGTTAAGAAATATGGCAGAGCAATGCCAGTACCTTAGAAGTACTCTGTGTTCCTCTCTTCTGCTGGCATCCTCCTCTCTCCTCTCAAGGGTAACCACTATCCTGACTTTTATAATCAATCTCTGGTGTTTCTTTAGGCTTGCCACCTATGTGCACATCTATAAACAATATATTTTGACTGTTTTTGAGCTTAATATAAAAATGTATATATCAGAGACGCCTGGGTGGCTCAGTTGGTTGAGAGTCCACCTCTTGATTTCAGCGCAGGTCATGATCTCATGGTTCATGAACCCCGCTTAGAATTCTCTCTTTCCCCCTCTCTATGCCCCTCCCCCATTCATGCACACATGTGCTTGTGCGCTGTTTCTCTCTCAGAATAAATAAACATTAAAAAAAGTGTATATCAGTGATCTTTGCAACTTGTTTCTTTCACCCAACATTGTGCTTGTGAGAATTATCCACATAGGTATGCTTCCTTAATTCTCATTGCTCTATAGTGTTTCAAATGTGATTATGCCCATGATTTATCCACCCATGCTACTGCTTTCTTGTTGATGGCGCAGTCTTAACTTAAATTGACAATTTTAGGATCCTTTACATTTATTGTAATAAGCTAAAACAACTATCATAAAATAGTTTCATACTATTTAGGGAAATTTCTAATACTTAGTATTCCCTCTGAAATTTTTTGTTGTGTTCAGCACTAGGACCAATTTGAAGGTGGCTTATATAAAATGGTTCTCATTTATAGTCACTTAAATTTTGTATTGAGGTATAAATATAGTAAAATGCACTGATCTTAAATTCATAATGAATTTCTTGATGAATTTCTACATATGTATATACCTATGTAACCACTACCCAGATCAAGATATAGAATGTTTCCAGTAGCCTTTTAATATGACTGTCTTACAGTCCTACAAGACAGCTGTACATAAATTTTTGGACACATGCTTCATCCAGGACTTATGCTGTTGGTTTCTGGGCTTTCGGCTGCCACCACGTGGTGAGTCTCCATACTGCTACTTGATTCCTTTAAAGGACTCAAGCAATTAGATTTCTAAAATGAAAGTGATTACACAGATTCTGATGAGGCTAACAATTGAAATAGGTGAGCTAATGTCTCTATTAAAAAAGAAAAAAAGATTTATCTTCCAAAAGGAGGATTTAAGATTATATAGATAACGACATCACTTGTATTTATAGTTAAATTGAGTATATAAATTTCTGCTTGAATATTTAGCATATTAAGAAAAAAATGACTTATTGCAAATATCATTAGCCTTCTAGCTGTGAAATGTATAAAAAGCTGGTAATGTATAAAAACTATAAGGATAAAGTTACAGGGGGCGCCTGGGTGGCTCAGTCATTAAGCATCTGACTTCAGCTCAGGTCATGATCTCTCGGTTTGTGAGTTCAAGTCCCACATCGGGTGAGCTCGAGCCCCACTTGGTGTGAACATGCTTCAGGTAAACACGAGCCCCACTTCTCTCTCTCTCTCTCTCTCTCTCTCTCTCTCTCTCTCTCTGCCCCTTGCTCACTTGCATCCTCTTTCTCTCTAAAACAAACAACAAACAAACAAATAAATAAATAAAGTGATACTTTAAAAAAAAGAATAAAATGACAGTCCCCTGGATAGCACAGCTCTAGGACCCAAAGATGAGGAACACCTGCTCTGGGTGCTCCTGTCAGGAGATTGCTGCTTCTCCGGTTGTTCATTTACAAGAGCTTGATCTGAACTGGTCCTTGTCCTGGCATGACGGAGAACAGGGCTCAGAGTTTCTGTCTCTAGCCACACCCTTTAGTCTGTTTCTACTGACTCCTATGCTTTGCCTCTCGCCAATTTCCAAGAAGGGATGTGCTTGTGGTCTGGAACGGAACCCACACTGTCTGGGAGGTGTGCCTGTTCATTGTACAGATGGCCATGGCTGCACTTGGGTGATGACGCTGTACCGATTGTCCTGAACTTAAAACCTTGGAAATCGTCACCTCTCTACCCTCATATGGCCTGTGTACTCTTTTTGTCTTCCTTCTGTCCCTCTGTGTCTTTTCCCTCTAAAGGTTCAGTCCAAGGCTCTAGACCCTATGTTCTCCCATGGAATTTATTGGGCAGCTGTCTCTGAATCCCTAGACCCTCACTCTTGGTATTACTCATTTTAACACTTAGTCACACACAGCCAGGTCCCTTCAAGCACAACTGGGAAACTGTGATCTAGAGCTTAACAATTTCCTTTTAGGAGAAGCTTGTTCCTAGGGGAAATAAAAGTGTCATTTTCAGTCAAAAAAAGAAAAAATTACATGCAGGAAATTTATTCAAACCTTTGGACCTACTGATATATGTTTCATTATTGTACTATATTCTGACTACAAGTTGCTGTAATTCTGTTTGGAATTATGCCATTTTAAAATGGCTACCTAACATTAATATATCAAAAAATATATAACTGAAATTTTTGAATGCACTAGATATACATCATCCAGATTGGTCTTTCCAACATTTTCATTATGGGGGGGAAAAAAGAGAATTCCAGCACTGAAGATTTTAATAAATATTAAGGGAAAGTGTAAAGATGATAAATTAGATGATCAAATGATTTCAGCATCCAATGCATGTTGAAGAATAAGAGAGAGAAGAAGAAAATGGATGGACACCAAACAATGTTTTATTCCTATAAATATGGAGCTTATTAAGATTTTGTTATGGGAAAGATTCCAGGTCAAGTTGTAGACTGTGACACATGATTCATCCTGTACCCTACCTCCTCCCCCACTGAAATTCCAAGACAGATCATTTTCAAAAAACCATATCAGTAGAAAACAATTAGTGTACCATCAGTGTACCAGAACTACTTGGAAAATAGAAAGCAAATGCATTTGAATTTCCTGGAAAAAAAAAATCAATAGAGAAGAAATTGCATCTTAGGCCAAAGGCCAGTCAGCTTCTAAGAAGCCTCAGATAAGATTCAGGCTCAGTATCAGCAAATTCAAAGAGAGAAGCTGGCTGTAGAACAACTTTCAGTGTAGTTTCTTAAAGATGTTTCCTTTAAGAAAACTTAAAGGACTTGCAGTAACTTAAGACTTGCCGTAACTTAATAATTTGTACCAAAAAAGCATTAAACAAGATACTTCATAATAATAAAGGCAGAATTCACAATGAAAATATAAAATCTATACACCAAATAACATAGCACCAATAGTCATAAAGCAAAAACTATAGCAAATACAAGGCAAAATAGAAACATGCTAGAGGATAGAGACTTTAATTTACTTCTTTTAATCTGTTAGAGAAAGTGGACAAAAAGTAAGAATATAGAAGAAAGTGAAGTAATGTCTTAAAGGTCTAAAGGAAGATTTTTTTAAAAAAAATTAGCTTTATTGTTAATTAAGCATGAGGACAAAATAAAGACATCTGGGAACAAAACATCTACCATTCATACTCCCTACCTGAAAAATTACTAGAGGAAATCCTTCAGCACAAAAATAGGAATCCAAGGCATCAGGTTATACAATAATGATGTCAACTAAGTAGAACCAGAAAAAAAGGAAGGAAAGATTTAAGCAGCAAAGTTTTAATGTCATAGGATTTGGTTTCCTTCTAAATTAGTCCAATCACAATATTTGGCTTATAGTTAATAATACGTATGTAATAATAACATCATACATATGGTTTATTGGCTTCATTTTGGGGTACCAAACAATGAGCAAAGTACAGGAGACATATTACAGAGTAGCATGTGAATGTCATAAGCCTTAACAATTTAAAAATCACGTGGCAGGGTATAAACCTCAGCCAACAAATTCAAGTATGTAAGAAATAACACTTTATTTCCTACACTTCAATTCAATGTCTGCCTCTGGGGAATATCCTCTTTATTCCACCCACCTTCCCTCTAAGACCTGCTTGATGGGAAATGTAAACACAAACATTTTTGAGATTTCTCTCCCCTGGGTCCCAAAAGACACAGTTACCAAGGCCACAGTTACTGATGACACTCTAGTCATCAGTAATCTGTACTCAGGTAACTAAGACTCAACAAATGGTTGTTTCCCATGCAGCAGATCCCTGCTCTTTTGGGGTCCCACATGTGGTATGGGAGTCCTAGCTGAGGTTGAGAAGCTTGTGCCAGTGTCCTACCTTTCCTATATATCTGATGCCACCCTCCCAGGGCTCCACCATGGAGCAGTGTTTGAGTCTCACACAGCTTCTCACTACCACCTTCATGAAATCTCAGGGAGAAGCCTCTCCCACCCCTTCTTTCTGTAAGTCATCAAGCTCCCTTTCTCAAATCCTATGCAACTCAATGAGTTTAGGCTTATGGAAAATAAAAGCCAGGAAAAATTTTACAGGTTAAGTCTGCTTTCCTCTCTGTCCTATGCCTCCCCTGAAGTGATAACATTCAGAGCCCATAACTTGCTTAAATGGAGAAATGGAAAAGGGAAAAAACAAGTTAATATTATACAGTATTACTCAGGCACATTAATATAGCTGAGAAAAATTGGGACGTGGAAGTAGAAAGAAGAGTAATATTCTCAGGGCGTCTGGGTGGCTCAGTCATTTAAGTGTCCGATTTTGGATCAGGTCATGATCTTGGGGTCTGTGAGTTTGAGCCTCTCATTGCTGTCAGCACAGGGCCTGCTTGGGATTCTCTCTCCCTCTCTCTCTGCCCCTCCCCATTCTCTCTCTCTCTCTCTCACTCTCTCTCTCAAAAAAAACAAAACAAACAAGTAAACAAGTCTCCTTAGTTTTATACAGATGCACAAATAATTTACCCAAAAAGAAACACTTGGGAAACAACTAGAATGAAACACTAACAAAAATTAATGAGAGTGACAAGGCAGGGTTAATGAGCATGGAGTCTTTCAAAAGAAGAAATCACCCAACATTTCATTATCAGAGTCATGGAAAAATTCATCCAGTAAAACCATTTCTAATAATCTATTCCAGCATTCTGTTAAGTTCAATCACAGTTCCTATATATACTCTCTATCAATATAAATCACATTACATATTTAGTCATGAAATCTCAACTTCATGTAACAAATACACATTAGTCCTGAATACAAGAAAGTATATATTATAGTCATCAAGAATATAGACTTAGCAAAGGCATCAGAGTGTAAATCCCTTCAGGAACTGGGCAAATTCCTTTACCCCTAGCTCTCATTTACTTCTGTAAAATAGTTACTTACTTACTGGATGCTAGTTATTGTCCACAGAAATTTATTATCAGTCCCCTTTTAGATACCAAATGTCTATCTGACATATTAATTGCAAACATTTCACCACTCCATTACTTTTATCTTTATCTTTATCTTCTTTTGTGCAAATGTTTCTCATTGTACATCTATGGTATTTCAATTTTTCTATTTTGCCACAAATGATTTCCTTTAATGTTTCTATAATTTCTAAATTATTGGAGCCCTTGATGCTCAGTAATTCCCCCACTGGGATTCTCTCCCAGGAAATAACCAGAAATGTGGTCACACTGAAAGGGATCACACTCACAAGGAAGTGGCAGTGGCGAGGAGTGACAGGTGGCGGTGTAAATGCATACATTTTGCATTGTTTAACAAGTATTTTTACTTATTTCAGTTTTAAAAACAGTTTTAAAAAATTATATCACTGTTTCCTCCATTGTAAAGACTAGGGAAATAAGGGGGGGGGAATGTTGTGATATAAAAGAAAAGCTTGAACAAAACTTGACATTTTAAATATGTTAATTAAAGGATTATGTATAATGCGAAAATTAAAAATAGCTTACCTAGCTAAGAAGAAAATGGTTAATTTTTAATCTATAACATATATAAAATTCAATAAATTATGCAGCAAGTAAAACATTTTCTTTTAAAGAAAGAAGTGGGTTTTACAGATATGTTTTTTTTTAAATAACTGAAGCTTTTAACATTTAATTAGATCTTCAGGGACATATAGTTAGATTGAGATATTCACAAGAATTTTTAAACTATTATTTGTTGTATAAAAACTATTATTACAACACCAGTAAGAATTAAAATACAAGAAAGCTCTGTACAATCTTGCCACATCACACCGTTCCTTCCAGGCTTTGTTAATACATGTGTCTAACTTTTAAATAATTGTAATATGTCACTGCTGTATTTATACATTTTCATAGATAATTTTAGAGGTGTGTGCTTAAGTTTTACAGAAAATTTTAAAAGTGTTTTCAATCATTTTGAAATGAATTCACAGCAGCATAAAAAAAATGATTTCTTTGTCACTTTATATTGAACATCTACATAGTAAAAGTGTCAATCAACGTATTTCTTGCATTTCTGCTGTTTTCTAAGACCATTTTATGAGGGAAGAATCATCAACAGCCTTTAATGATTGGTATAAGAAAGCAGCAATAAGTGGAGGAGAAAAGAAAAGTTTGAAGGGGTTCAACTTTCTTTAAATCTCAAAATGGACATTTGGGGGGGCGGAATGCTGACTGAAAGCAATGGCTTACAGTGTTGTGAATTAAGGAAAATCTTACCCATCCTTTACCACAAGAAACTGATTAGGAAATATCTTTTATGCTTGTTTTCTAGAAAGACTCTCCGAATTTATAGTTGTGACCAACATTAAATTTTGTCATTTTTACTAATTTTTGATAGCAATACCTCTTGCTCTTCATTGCTCAATTTTTCAAAAAAATGTTTTAAATGTTTTTTTTTTTTTTGAGGGAGAGAGAGAGAGAGAGAGAGACAAAGCATGAGCGGGGGAGGGGCAGAAAGAGAGAGAGAGAGAGAGAGAGAGAGATACAGAATCCGAAGCAGGCTCCAGGCTCTGAGCTGTCAGCACAGAGCCCAATGCAGGCTCAAACCCACCAGCAATGAGATCATGACCTGAGCTGAAGTCGGACGCTCAACCAAGTGAGCTTGCCAGGCACCTCTCATTTCTCAATAGTTTAGTTTAGTTTAGTTTAGTTTATTTCAGTTTATTTATTTATTTTGAGAGTGAGAGCATGCAAGCAGGGGAAGAGCAGAGAGAGAAGGAGAGAGAGGATCCCAAATAGGTTTGGCACTGTCTGAACAGAGACCGACATGGGGCTTGAATGCATGAACTGCAGGATGATGATCTGAGCCGAAATCAAGTTGCTTAACTGACTAAGCCATCCAGGCTCCCCCATTTCTCAATATTTTAATTAGAAATGTACATAGTTTCTATTGGTAGATCCAAGGATATAGTTATTATTGTTGTTGACATTGTTAATATTTTAAATTACCATTTATGGAAAATCTGTTATTTGTACTTTAATTTATCTTAAAATTCTATGAGGAAGATGCTGTTATCAAAAGGAGGCTCGGGAAGAAGTCTCTTGACCAATGCCATATGTAGCCTTCAACCTATGAATTAAAAAAATGACAGTATTGGCATTTAAACCCATGTCTGCAGGCCTAAAGCCCACACTCTTTTCACTACTACCCTTTTCTCATCATGGTAGCCTGCTATTCCAAGGCTTGGGCCACTAGGCATTAAAAGTTTATTAGGTATATAAAGTATAAGAGCATCTTCAAAGCATGAGAAAACAGAACAAATTTTTAAAAAGGAGAATGCTTTATCTGCAATTACTTCATCTTTTGATTCCAATGGAGAATTTAGAGCCCCTTTTACCTTCCTTTAGCTTTTGCTGTTCAGGCAAATTGATTAATTACGTTCCATTTACCACCCAGCCCCCACTTCCTGTCTTGCCAGAAACAGACCTGGTGCAGAGAACACAGGATTTGGTCATCATGCTAACTTTCCTCTTTGTGGTCAGCTAACAGTAATTACCATTTTAAAATTTTTTTTTCAACGTTTTTTTATTTATTATTGGGACAGAGAGAGACAGAGCATGAACGGGGGAGGGGCAGAGAGAGAGGGAGACACAGAATCGGAAACAGGCTCCAGGCTCTGAGCCATCAGCCCAGAGCCTGACGCGGGGCTCGAACTCACGGACCGCGAGATCATGACCTGGCTGAAGTCGGACGCTTAACCGACTGCGCCACCCAGGCGCCCCATAATTACCATTTTAAAGTGCTCACTAGGGGTGCCTGGGTGTCAGTTAAGTGGTTAAGCGACTGACTTTGGCTCAAGTCATGATCTCACAGCTTGTGGGTTCGAGCCCCATGTTGGGCTCTGTGCTGACAGCTTAGAGCCTAGAGCCTGCCTAAGATTCTGTGTTTCCCTCTTTCTCTGTCCCTTCTCCGCTTGCACTCTCTCTCTCAGAAATAAGCAAACCTTTAAAAAAAAAATTTTTTTTTTTTAATAAAGTGCTCGATGTATGCCAGCAGCTATGCCAAGCTTTCTAGGTAGGGTATTTCATTATATTCTTACCACCTTATGAAATAGATGTTTTGATTATTACCCACATTAATGAAGTTTGAGAACAGAAACTGAGCAGCTCCAGGACTAGAGCCTTGTTGGTTGGACTCTAAAACTGCTTTCTATCCTTTACATTATAGATTTTTCTGGAATCAATGAACGATTTGTCTTGCTCCTTTATGGTAATCAATTTCAAGATTTCAAGACTCCATGTCAAGATAAAGCCCATCAGATGAAGACCACCAGAAACACACTTGTACTTAAAGTTTGGTGTATTTACCTGCTGCTACTACAAGAGGAGCATAAGGCCTCTCCTGGACCCTGGGATGTCTGGGCACAAGACACTTGGGAGGAGCTTACCTTAGTGTTGGAGCCTGGTGTTGACGAATTCTGAAGGGGGAACAGGATAAGTGGGGATCAGCTCTGAATGTGTGATGTCATGAAGCAGGGACAGTTTAGCAACTGAGGTTTCTCTGTAATCTTTGTTCTGGAGGCAACAGGAGCAAAGCAGAACAATGGATATCACTGGTTAAAAAAACAAAAAACAAAACAACCCAATAACCACTCCAAAGGACGGGGGCTTGATAGCCAGAGGAGAAACATTGTTTACATGGCCTTGGCCTTCCCTTGGAAACATTTTTGAAGTTCTGTTAGGAATATTCTAACCTGTTTCCTGATTACCTGTTTCCTTTTAAACTACAATTTAAAAACCTCTTATTTGAAGCTCTTGGTTGGAAACTGAGGCTGCTTCCCTGGGTTAAAGTAACCCATAGAACTCAGATTTTTTTTTAACTTTATTTTTGTTGAATGAGAGAGAGCAGGAGAGGGACAGAGGGAGAGGGAGAGAATTCTAAGCAGGCTCCACACTATAAGCACAGAGCCTAAGGCAGGGCTCAAATTCATGAACTGTGAGATCATCACTTTAGCCAAAAGTAAGTCAGACACTTAACTGACTGAGCCATCCAGGCACCCCAGGGCTCAGATCTCCTGAGTGGGAATGAGACATACCATTCTCACTGATATTTCAAATAGCAACATATCATATTTATAATATGACAGCATCTTCAAATAGAAATGTAATGCAAGTCACACATGCAATTTAAAATTTTCTAATAGCCACATTAAAAAAGAAACAGGTGAAATTAATGTTAGTAATAGGTTTTAACTCAATATATCCACAATTTATCTGAAATATTTCAACACAGAATATTAGATATTTTACTTTTTTGTACCTCATCTCTTGAGTCCAGGATAGCAGCTCTCAATTTGGACTTTAGATTTTCATTGGAAAGCTTGATCTGTATTTAGATGCCATAAAACTTATAGTTAGAAAGCATATCCACATACCCGAGTTGTTACGAACATATCTAACAGCTTTGTAATAATTGGATGAAGTATGAATTCACAAATTTAAATTTAAACTACTCGAGATTAAGTAAAATTAAAAATTCATTTCTTAGTCACCCCAGTTACCAGTTCAGGTGTGCAAAAGCTGCATGTGGCTGGTGGCAACCACTTTGGACAGCTCAGGTCTAGGATTTTAGAGAATAAGATTTCTCATTACCATGCCCTTGACAGTAACTAACAAAAGCAGATTTTACAGGTTCAAAATTATCCTTAGCTCTTTTTTCTCCCTATTTCTAGAGGCCACTTGTAGGCAACCAACTTGAGCAATGGAAACCTGACTAAGGTAGAAGGGCCCACAGTGACCACCTGGCTGAATGCCAACAGGCCCATTAGGTGACCCACCTCAAAATAGCCATAAGCCCTAGCTGACCAATGGGGTTACTTACACGGACACCGTTACCAAAAAAGGAGAATTCCGTATGTTCCCATACTTCCTTACCTTCCTCTTTTTATTTTAAAAATGTTTAATGTTTATTTATTTTGAGAGAGAGAGAGAGAGCGCACATGTGCTCGAGCACAAACAGGGAAGGGGCAGAAGAGAACGAGAGACAGGATCCTAAGCAGGCTCCACACCATCAGCGCAGAGCCTGATGCGGGGCTCAAGCTCACTGTGAGATCGCGACCTAAGCCTAGAGTCCGCTGCTTAACCGACTGTGCCACCCAGGCACCCCATCTCACCTGCCTCTTTTAACTACAGCTCCCCCTCACACACACTGCCTCTTGGCAGACAGTCTCTGCTTTGTTGTCCTGCCTGCTGCTCCCTTGCAGTGTGTTCAATAAACTTCTAACTCCTTCGTTCTGCCTTCTGTAAATTCTTTCACTGCCCTTGCCACCAGCCTCCACTACATCGAGTCATCCCACATTTGATGGTCCCCACCCAATCGGGAGACCCCACACTACTCCCTCCTTTTTTTGGAAACCACAAATTCTCTGCCACGCTAAATTAACTCTTATTTTCTTAGATTCCAGTTTTTCTCTTCAGCTGCAGGGCAGGCTTAACCACCTTAAAATGAAGCTCAGGGCTGCTGATCAGCCCTGTTTTCTCCCCTTAGCAGGGATTCCTTCATCATTGTGAACCAGAAGCATTCTCTCCTACTTCCAAGTATATCACTAATAGCATAAAGGAATTATGAAGAAGTTTTTCAAAGCTCTTCCTGAAATTGGATACCATTACAATAAGATACACTTCAGGTTCCCTGGGATAGAAATAATTAGAAGTACCCTGAGTCAGCATTAAAGACTTTTGCCAGATTAGGGGCAGCCTTCCTGTCTACCTCAGTCTGTTAGGATAAGGCCTCAGAGATCAGGCATGTTTGTAACTCATGATGACTTAACAGGGGGAAAAGTATACCCACATTCATGTCTCAGTTCTATCTTTCACTAAATATGAATCATTGGTAAATCATTTCAATTGGCATGTTTTCTGAGGTGTACCCTGACATTTACTTCAATATTGCACGAACAGCTTTAATTTTCAGAATACGAGAAGCCAACGAAAAGCATTGGTATGATCTTTTTGAGAGACAGCATGGTATTCTAGAAAGAGCATAAACACTGAAGTCAGAGAGGTGTGGATTCAAATTTGTAGTCAAGTAGTCAAGACATTAAGAAGGGCTATCCCTTTAAGATGGGCCAGTAAGGTGGCTTTAAAGTGGGGACTTGGAGTAAAAAACCAGTTACAGTAGCAGACTGCTGACCCTGCAGTGCTCTGTTTTAGGTCAGGATTATATTAAAATGTATTAGATTTACCCTGAAGAAGTTTTGTGTAAAGTTACATTTTATATAGCATGTGTTCCCATGGTGTGTGTGTGGGGGGGGGGGGGGTGGGTGTGAAATGGGCTCCAAATGCAAGCCTAAGGATTTTAAGGTCACTGAAAGGAATATTCTGACATCATTTCATGTTCCCATTTAAACTATAAGAAACTATCAAATAGTCAATACAAATGCTCTTTGCATGTTCACTGAAATACATTGGCTTGCAGCACTCCATTTACTATTTTATTGAGCAATTTTATTGACTGTAAAACTTGAATATCTTATTTTTAAACAATTTTATATTACAAACTGATTTAGGGCTCATTGCAGAAAAATTAGGAAAATATGTAAGCAAAGAAGAAAATGAAAATTACCTCTGGATCTAGAATTCTGGCATTTCCTTCAAATACTTTTTCTTTGTCCACTTTCTCTGTGTGACCTGGGGGAGGTTATTTCAAGGCAAATGACTTACTCCTCTGTTTCTCAGTTTCCTAACCCTAGCTACCTCATAAGGTTCTTGTGAGAATTAAATGGGTAAAGCACTTTCAAAACAGTGACTGCAGCATAGAAGGAGCTTATTAACCAAGAGCAATCGTTATAATTAAGTATAGATATTTTATTTTCCAAAACTGGATTAAAACTCTATAGTTCTGGATTCTGCTTTTGAAAAATTTTCATTACTGGGGCGCCTGGGTGGCGCAGTCGGTTGAGCGTCCGACTTCAGCCAGGTCACGATCTCGCGGTCCGTGGGTTCGAGCCCCGCGTCGGGCTCTGGGCTGATGGCTCGGAGCCTGGAGCCTGTTTCCGATTCTGTGTCTCCCTCTCTCTCTCTGCCCCTCCCCTGTTCACGCTCTGTCTCTCTCTGTCCCAAAAATAAATAAACGTTGAAAAAAAATTAAAAAAAATTTTTTTCATTACTTTGATAGTACTTTCCCATCTTTCTTTTTTTAATGTAAATTCTTTTAAAGATTTTATTTTTTTAAGTTTATTTATGTATTTATTTTGAAAGAGAGAAAGAGAATCCCCCACTGGAAGTGCAGAATCCGATGTGGAGCTTGAACCTATGAACCATGGGATCGTGACCTGAACTGAAACCAACAGTCGGTTGCTTATCTGACTGAGCCACCTAGGCACCCCATATTGTAAATATCTTTAAAGGCCTCATTGATAAAGCTATTGCTCCATGGAGCAGCAAAATCTTCTTCTTGGAAGAATGGTTCTGAGATTTTTATGGAGGACAGTTCACCAGTATCCAATTGAGACTGTACTCATTAAAAAAAAAAAAATGTTTATTATAAAATATGAAAGAACTATGATTTTACAATTTTTTTAACGTTTATTTATTTTTAAAGGAGAGAGACTGAGCAGGGGAGGGGCAGAGAGAGAGGGAGACACAGAATCCGAGGCAGGCTCTAGGCTCTGAGCTGTCAGCACAGAGCCCAACGTGGGGCTTGAACTCACGAACTGTGATATCATGACCTGAGCTGAAGTCAGATGCTTAACTGACTGAGCCACCCAGGAGCCCCTAACCATGATTTTTTTAACATTTTATATATTTTTGAGAGAATACAAGCGAGGGAGGAGCAGAGAGAGAGGGGGACAGAAGATCTGAAGCAGGCTTGGCACTGACAGCAATGAGCTCAGTGCGGGGCTTGAACTCACGAACCATGAGATCATGACCTGAGCCAAAGTTGGAGGCTCAACTACTCAACTGACTGAGCCACCCAGACACCCCTAAGAACTACTCTGATTTAAAGGACTGATAATAGGGGTGCCTGGGTGGCTCAATCGGTTAAGTGACCGACTCTTGATTTTGGCTCAGTTCGTAGTCTCAAGGTTCTTGGGATGGAGCCCCAGCGTGGAGCCTGCTTGGGATTTTCTCTCCCTCTCTCTCTGCCCCTCCACTGCTAGTACACATGTACTCTTTCTCTCTCAAAATAAATAAAAAGACATTAAAAAATATAAAATACTCAGAATAGCACAATGTTCAAAGGTTATTGGTGTGCATTCAAATCTCACTAAGTTTAGTTTATTCATTAGCAGCAACACTCACTAAGCAGTTGATGTTTAGCTGATTAAGTGATTGCTTAGCTAAAAAACTTGATTAATGCTGCATGGGATCACCATAGTTCCTCTGGATTTGTTACAAGGTGTTTACAAGTTCTTCACCACTGGAAGAACTATTTGAAGGCAAGAACTGTATCTTACTCATTTATGTTGTGTGCAATGCTTAAGTACAGTACTTAGTATTTAGCTCAATGAATGTTGAATTAAATTTTACAAGAAGACTTACAAGATAACCAATTATCTAAATTTGGTGGGTTCTATACCTGACTTTTTAATGTTTATTTAAAAAAAATTTTTTAATGTTTATTTTTGAGAGAGAGAGAGAAAGAGTATGAACAGGGGAGGGCAGAGAGAGAGGGTGACACAGAATCTGAAGCAGGCTTCAGGCTCTGAGCTGTCCGCATAGAGCCTGACATGGGGCTTGAACTCACGAACCATGAGATCATGAGCTGAGCCGAAGTTGGATGCTTAACTGACTGAGCCACCCAGGTGCCCCATCTATAACCAATTTTTTTAAGGTAAATAAATGCAAATTAATGCTACAATTTGGTTAATTGTGGGTTGTTGAGCTCCTCCCCACCATCCTCCCTATTAGAAGGTAGAACAGGGACAGTAAAATATCCTCCAAACTCCAAGAAGTATCCTCCAGTCTCCAGGAAGGTATTTTGAGACTGAAAAATGATGCAAGCCATTCCATCCAGTTTAGACTTTCATCCAGGGTAACTTAGAGACGAGGGTTGGAATGGGGGTGAGGTGGAATCCAGTGGACAAATGATCCAAGCTCCACTCAGTTATGTTCTGTCCAGTCCTGACCTTAATCCCCAGCGTTTATAGAGGGAAGGGCACGGTGGTAAGGTCACAGGATAGTTACCTAAAGTGGCACCTTTTGTGTGCCAGTTTAGGGAAGATCAGAGCAAGGCTTCCGGCCTTGCGGTCAGGGCTTACATTAACCCCCAGGGACCTGGAACACAAAGGCCTGAGGGAGGTCATTTCAGGGCATGGACAAGATGGAGGGCCAAAGACGGAGTCAGTGCTGTCAGGACTCCTACACTACCACTCTTTACCACTTGATCAATACTCCTACACTGCAACTCTTTACCATTTGATCAATACCCTTTTAGGGCATTAAAAATAGTATGCAAGTGGAGTGGAGGAACAAATGCTCCACTTTCCAAACTATATCAACACATTGAGATCTTATCTTCTCCAAGCCTCCAAATAACCACTGAACATGTCTAAAACTTATAGTCTCTGATCTTTCTTAAGATTGACATTGTGAAAATAATTTAACACATTTGTAATTGTAAAGAAACAGCATCTTGCTATTAAACATTTTGAAGAAAAGAGGAAAGAAAAAAACTTCTCCATCTCCTCTTTAACATGGCCATAATTTTGCTATATTCCTGTCCAGTTTTTCAACAGTGAACAAGCGTTGTATATTTCATTAACACTAATGCTACGTCACATGCATTTTTCTATGATGTTTGGCTTTCATAGTTATGTTTTTAGTGATTGCATGTTATGCCATCAAACATATTAGACTGTTTACTAAACCATTCTCCCATTGTTGACATTTAAATTGCTTACAGTTTTTCATTGTCTGGAAACTGCTGAACATCTTTAAGCATATGATTTTGTGATAAATCATCAGATATGGCATTTTGGGGTCAAAAGGCTCTGAAGTTTTTATGGTTCTTAGCACATACTGTCCAAGTACTTTCTAAAAAGATTATATTAATTTACAGTGTCATCAGCTATGTAAAAGTAATTCCCCATTTACACACCTGAATTCATTGTTATAAATATGATCTTGGCATGATTTCCTGCCACATAGAAGAAAATCACCAATTTATTTATAGAATTCTTTCTTCTGCATATGTGTATTCATTTACCCTAAAATATATAGTAATGGAATTTTGACATATTTTTTATTTTATTTTAATTTATTTTATTTTTGGAATTTTGATATATTTTTAAGTGACACCATGACCTCTTTTCTAAAGCCTTTTCTTGACAGTTTTTTATTTCAGGATTTCTGAAATTACAAAAACTGCTGATTCATTAATTTTTAATACTGAGATATCATTCTGATTTTAGGTCATCATTATTTTAATTTAGAATGTATCATAAATGTTACACAGTTAAGGTTTATAGAAAGAACAGTAATTTGCAGACTTGTACTTATTAACTTAAAAATATTTCTTTAACTGGGAAGATGGTGTCCCCCCGATGGTAAAAGTCTCAACTAACTGAGAAATCTTTGCCAATTTATGCAGTTTAACCTAGAAATGCTTAAACAGAACACAGATAAATAAAATTTCATATAAATCCAACAACTCATTTTGTTCCAGATGTTCTATTCCCTTCTATCCCTATCTCATTTGTTGAAACTACTAGCATGGTTTACGAATTTGTTAAAAGGAATAATTACTCTCAATCACTCTTAATTTTTTTTAACATTAAATCATTTTTGAGAGACAGACAGAGACAGCGTGAGTGGGGGAGGGGCAGAGAGAGGGAGACACAGAATCCCAAGCAGGCTTCAAGCTCTGAGCTGTCAACACAGAGACCAACGTGGGGCTTGAACCCATGGACCACGAGATCATGACCTGAGCTGAAGTTGGATGCTTAACTGACTGAGCCACCCAGGTGCCCCACTCTTAAAAAACATAGATCTCCCAAAGACACTGTATCAGAAGAGCCTACCTACTCATTTTGTGAATATAGAGTAAATAGATTGTAATTTTATAAACATCACTTTCTTTTCTTTTTTTTTTTTTTGCCAATTAAAAATACTTTCACAACAAAAGCAGGTTTTATCTATATAGAACTTTAGAGTTTTCAGAACATTTTCACATACATTTTTTTTTTTTTAAAGTAGGTTCCATGCCCAGCACAGGGCCCAGTGTGGACTTGACTCCATGACCCTGAGATCAAGACCTGAGCTGAGATCAAGAGTCAGATACCCAACTGACTGAGCCACCCAGGCACCTCTCACATGCATTATTTCCATTTCACTTTCAACACAACTCTGTCCAGTGTGTATGTAGAGAGACATTAATACTCCCATGATTTGTATATGGGAAAACGAAGGTTCAGAACCACGAAGGTTCAGGTATCATTTGCCCAAAGATAAACATCTCATCCACCTAATCACAGGAAAATTATGGGGCTTCCTCCTGGGGTATCTACATTTGCTGAAAATTTCAAGAGTAACACACCACTTTAATATTAAAATAAATTCCATATGGACTTCACATTTTATGAAGAAAAATGCTTCAAGATGACTTTTAAGGAAAACCATGGGAGTTTGACTAACTTTAGAATGTGATACACCACTCTGGGCTGCTTCCTCAGACCACTGGAGATACCACCCATACTTCTCTACCCTTACCTCTGTGCAATGGAAAACATTTAAGAAATATAACTGAAACCACAGACATGAAGCAGAGGTGAACTGTCCCACTGATATTTGCCCAAATTCCTGAACCATTGACTCAAGAACAAATAAAGTGGATATTGTTTTATGATACAAACTTTAGGATAATTTGTTACACAGCAGTAGATAACTGGTATAGTCCCTTTTGTATATTCTCATTCATGACATTATTTGTGTGTCTTTTTTAAATCAATCTTATTGTTTTATCTATGCTAATTTTTACAAAGAATCAAGTTTTAACTATGTTGATTTTTTTTAATGGTGTTGATTTTCTTATTGTACCTTTGCCTTCTTTTTCATTGCTTTCACTTTTTCTTTCATTATTTCTATTTTCTTTTTTAATGTTTATTTATTTTTGAAAGAGAGAGAGAGAGTAAGTAGGGAGGGGCAGAGAGAGAAAGAGATACAGAATCCAAAGGAGACTCCAGTCTCTGAGCTGTCAGCACAGAGCCCAACGTGAAGCTCAAACTCACGGACCGAAAGATCATGACCTGAGCCAAAGCCGGACATTTAACTGACTGAGCCACCCAGGTGCCCCATATTTTCTCTTTTCCTTTTAAGTTTATTTATTTTCCTTTAGTAACCTCTACAACCAACATAGGGCTCAAACTCATGACCTCAAGACCAAGAGTCTCATGTTTCTCTGAGCTGGCCAGATGCCCCTGTTTCCTTCTATTTTCTTTGGCTTTGTTGTTTTCTTTCTAGTTTCCTAAGAGGAACACATAGCTTATTAATTTTGAGATTTTCTTTTTTTCTACCCTAGGCATGTAAGGCTCAAAATTTCTCTCAAAGCACCCATTTTTCTTCTACAAATTTTGATTGAATTGCTTTCATTACCATTTAGTTTTAGGCATTTCTAAATTTCCATCATAAGTTCTTCTCAAACCAAGGGTTATTTTTTAATATTTTATTTTTTTAAGTTTATTTATTTATTTTGAAAAAGAGAGAAAGTGAGGGGCAGAGAGAGAGAGAGAGAGAGAGAGAGAGAGAGAGAGAGAGAATCCCAAGTAGGCTCCATACTATTCGCACACCACATGAGTGGAAACCAAGTTGGATGCTCAACTGACTGAGTCACCCAGGTGCCCCTAAAGATTCTATTTTTAAGTAACCTCTACACCCAATATGGGGCTCAAACTTACAACCCCAAGATCAAGAGTTGCATGCTGTATGGACTGAGCCAGTCAGGTGCCTCAAAACAAGTTATTTAACAGGAATTTTTTAGTTTACTTTTTGCTCTAACTTTATAGGATATCTATTCTTTGAAGTTGGTTGAAGTTTTCTTCATGGCCTAGTATGTGATCATTTGCAACTGTTCCATGTGTACTTGAGACAAATACGTATTCTCTGATTGTTCCTTGTTCATTTGGTCAAGTTTGTGAATTATTTTGATCAGATCTTCCACATATCCTTGCTAATATTTTGTCTGTTTGGTCTATCAATAATGACAGCGGTGTGTTGAATCACTTACAATAAAGTGGGTTTATCAGTTTTTTTCTGTAGTTCTATAAACTTTTACTTCATCCATTGTGAATCTATTTTATCAGATGTATACGTGTTTCAAATTGCTCTACCTTGGCGAACAGAACCTTTTGTCATGACACTGTGACTGTATCCATCCCTAACAGTTCATCAGCTTTCTTTTTGGTTAGTATTTGCCTGACATAATATACACCATTCCTTTATTTTTCACTCTATATCCATGTGCTTTGGGTATATATCTTACAAACAGCACGTATTTGGATCTTTAAAATCCAATCTCTCTTCTGACTGGTGAGTTTATTCCATTTATACTTACTGTAATTTTTGATATATTTATAACTTTTTCTATCATTTTAATTTGTAATTTCAGTTTATCCCATTTTCTGTGTCCTACTTTTACAAAAGTACCATATGTAAAAGCCCCTTGTTAGATGAGAATTTTAGTACAGCCTCTTATCCCTGTTTTCTCTTTACTCTCATCTTCCATATCTTGATATTATCTAGAGACTTTCATCCTAGGTTATTGTGAATATATGTTCCCTTTCTTTTCTTCTTAGCAGTTTTTAAACAGCAACAAATATTTCTAATGTATTTTCTTACTTTCAAATATCTATTTTTATTTTTCTCTAGGTATCTCCGAGAGATCTTATTTGCTGCTATATAAGAGCAGGCTCATTTTGTCCCAAGAGCACGGCAGAGGAGAAATGAAGCCAAACTCTAATAATTTCCTATTTTACCCTCCACTGCCTTCTGCCCCAAGCTATATCCATCTTCTCATAAACACCAGTTCAGAAGATCCACATTGCCCCCCAAATTTCTATTTCCTTGGTATTTGGTGTTTACTGGGTACCTTGGCATATTTTCCTCCTCTGTGGCTCCTTTGAGGTTGATCTTGGAGGAGAGAGCCAGCAATTTTGCTTTGTCAGCATCTTGGTAGGAAGCAGAACTGGAACTAATTATTTTATTTAACCTTCCCAACATTCCTAAGAGGTAGATAAGGAAATGGAGAGTCAGAGAACTTGACCAATGTGAAGCTGCAATTTTAAACCCCATCTATTTGAGTCCAAAGCCTATGTGCTTTTCCATTCTCAAATCAACATTGAAATAAGCCATATTTTCTGACTCTGCTACTTAATTAGCTGTGGGATCTAACACAAGTCATTAATCTTCAAAGTCCTTTCATCACTAAAAGCTGATTTGTCACTTATACTCTCTGCCTGTGTTTCAGTAATTCCCAGTGAAGCTTCAACTCATTCCAGTATGGTTTCCTGCCACAGTTTTTCAGCTGAAATTATTTTCACTAAGATTGCCAATTTCAGCCTTGTTGCTAAACAGATTGCACATGCAATGTTGTGTCCTTCCTGTATGTTATGTTTTGTTATATATTTCTTAATGCACCAAAGTACTACAGTTTTAGTTAACTCAGAAAATTACTTGAGGGTTTGCAGAGGGAACTCTTCTCACTAACAGCCACACTTACACGTCTCATTTATATGTGATGCTGGACCAGTGAGAAAGGTGAGAAAAAAATTGGAGACATCACACCAAAATTAATTCTAGGGAGATCACAGACCTAAACATAAAAGCTAAAACTACCAAATTTCTAGAAGAAAACACAGGAGAATAACTTCATGACCTTGTGTTAGGCAAGTATTTCTTAAAGAAACAAAGCACTGAAAATAAAAGAAAAAAAATCACAAATTAGACGTCATCAAATTTAAAACGTTCTACTCACCAATGATGCTATGAATAAAATGAAAAAGCAACCAATAGAGTTAAGTTTTCTGTTCTTGGATTGGGAGGTTACAGATAAGCAATGGGAGGATGCTAGAATGATCCATGTGGTAATGGATTATAGTTGGAGATGTCAGCATGAACCCATGATTAATTTAATATAGATACAGATGGTTACATACAGAAATATTTATAGATATGTATATACATATCTTAGTATAGAAACAGGTATATTTCTTCACTCTGTCAGCTGAGAGACTCTCCAGTAGCAAGGAGCACACCTAATATCCAGATCTTGGTTTCTGGTACCATTGTCCAATAAAGGGAACCAGCGTTCTTTAGAGAAATGGCTGGTCCTAGTAGTGGGTCAGGGAAAATACAATGTATGTCCAGAGCGTCTTATAGAGCCAGAAAGTAAGTATCAAAATAAATAGACAAAAATAAACAAACAACAACAACATAAACTCTCAATCATGGAGATTGTGAAAATGACAGAGGAACAAACTGAAAGGGCTACTAATGGCCAAAGTTAGAACAATTTGAGCAAAAAAATAAAGTAGTATTAATGTATGATCTAAAGTATATAATATCCATGAATCCTGATATAAATGATTGAATAAATAAATAATGGAGAAGAGACAAAGCTCCCATGTAAACCATCCCGAATAAGATGAAACATAACTTCCCACTTCTTCTTAAGTGTGGGCTGCCCATAGTTACTTCCTTCCAAAGAGAACAATCTGGAAAAGGGGGAAATAGTAATTTTATAGTGGCGAATCCTGACAAATACTACCTCAACCAAGTAATTAAGCTTAACACTAGCAGCAATAAATCATGTTGATATTATGTACTCTTGATGTGATATAATGACAATATCACTTCACCTCTATGGTCTTCCTCCCAAGAACCCATAACCCCAGTCTAATTATGGGGAAAACATCAGACAAATTCCAGGTGAGGGACATTCTACAAAATACCTTATTAATACGCCTCACCATTGTCAACTTTAGAAGAAAGTTCTGAGAAACTGTTATAGTCTAAGGAGCATAATGCAACTTTTGATGACTAAATGCAATGTGGTATCCTGGAGCAGAAAATGATCAGTGGATAAAACCAAAGAATAAAGTATGTACTTCAGTTAATAATAATGTATCATTATCACTGCATTAATTGTAACAAATGTACCATACTAATGTAACAGGGAGAAATGGATGCGGGGGCATATGGTAACTCACTCTACTATTTTTGTAATTTTTCTGTTAATCTAAAATTATTCTAAAAGTTTACTATTTTTAAAAAGTCAACCAACAGGGGCGCCTGGGTGGCGCAGTCGGTTAAGCGTCCGACTTCAGCTCAAGTCACGATCTCACTGCCCGTGAGTTCGAGCCCCGCGTCGGGCTCTGTGCTGACAGCTCAGAGCCTGGAGCCTGTTTCCGATTCTGTGTCTCCCTCTCTCTCTGACCCTCCCCCACTCGTGCTCTGTCTCTCTCTGTCTCAAAAATAAATAAACGTTAAAAAAAATTAAAAAAAAAAACAAATTTAAAAAGATAACCCCCAATTTAAAAAATATAGGCAAAAGTCATTTCACAAGATCTAAAAATAGTCAATAAGCACATGAAAAGATGCTCATCATTATTAGACATTGGGGAACTACAAAATTAAGACTAAATACCATTTCACAACCACTAGAGGGATTAAAATTAAACAGTGATCACTCCAAACGCTAGCAGGCATGTGGAATAACTGGAATTGTATACATCACTAGTGGGAGTGTAAAACGATCCAACCACTTTGGAAAACTGCTTGTTAATTTTAAGAATGTTTATAGCAACTTTATTCATAATTAATAAAAACTGGAAAAAATCCAAATGTCCATCAGCCGTTGAATGGATAAACAAAGTACAGTTGATCCTTGAACTACAGAGAGTTGGGGGTGCCAACCCCCTCACAGCAGAAAATCCAAGTATAACTTCTGACTCTGGCAAAACTTTACTAATTGCTTACTGCTGATGCTTACCAATAACATAAACAGTTGATTTAACATCTTTTATTATATACATGTGTATATATATATATACATATATATATACATGTCTATACATATACATGTGTATATATACATATATATGTTGTGGATTTTTTAGAGCGAGAGTGCGTGATCAGGGGAGAGGGGCAGAGGGGGAGAGAGAGAATCATAAGCAGGCTTCATACTCAGCATGGAGCCCCACACAAGGCTCAATCACATGACCCTGGGATCATGACCCGAGCCAAAAATCAAGAGTCCCAGGCTCAACTGACTGAGCCACCCAGGCGCCCCTAACATCTTTTGTATAGGTATTATGTACTATATTCTTACAAAAAAGTAAGCTAGAGAAAATAAAATGTTATGGAAGGAAAAGAAAATACATTTACAGCACTGTACCACATTTAATAAATAAAAAAATCTATATATAAGTGGACCCACGCAGTTCAAACTCATGTTGTACAAGACTTGATTGTATACAATGAAATAACTTTTTAGCAATAAAAACAACTAAATGATGATTCACACAACAGTAGGGATGGATCTTAAAAATGTGAGGAAGAAGGCAGATCTGAAAGTACCTACCACCTTTGTTTTTATGATGTTAGAAATCAGAGTGGTTGTCTAAAAGGTGAGAGATTTGAATCTGGCTTTTGAAAGAACGCTTGGGTGGTGTTTACACAGCTGTTTATATTTAGCAGAACTCATCCAGGCTACACTTAAAAAACTACGTTTTCCACTGTATTTAAATCTCACTTCAAAAAAAGGGGGGGGGGTAATAAAAAAGACTGGCAACCTTGAAAAGACACTAAACAACGTTAGCAGAAATTTGTTGTGTTAAGTCCTTCCTTCGAAACGTTGAGGAAAACATTCCAATAAACTCTGCTGGATTTTTGTGACTAAATAAGGACATTAAAAAGCCCTGCAAACTCTAAGCCCCTTCTCCTCCGAGTGCCACTGTCCTTCCTTGGATACCCGAGGACCCTGGGAGCAACTTGGACCTGTCCGGCGCAGGGTCACCACCTCCGCTGGTTACTCGCGCCGCGGGGCCCAGTCCCAGCGTCCGGATTACTCCTCTCCTCACCAATTGCAGACCCGCCTATTGACTCGCCTCACACCCATTCTTTGAACCATCAGCTCACCTTTCAATCAATTCAAATGTCGCAAGGAGCGAACCAATCGCAAGCCTCATCGAGGGGAAGGGGCGGGCACTTCTCCGGAAGTGTTGGTTAAAACCCCTCCAATCAGAAGCTTTCTGCGGGATGTTTGAATTTTGAGGAGGTCTGGGTGGTGGGCGTTCCTGCTTCGGAGGCGGCAGTGGTCTTTCAAACCCGGAGGGTTCCTTTACTTTTAGTTCGATTGAGGTTTTACGCCAGAACCTGCCTCAGGTAGGAGGGTGCTGGGGAGTTGGAGGGAGGGCGCTGGCCTGCTTCGTTGTAGGTCTGGAAGGGTGGGGGGACTGCGGCTGTGGACTGGACTCAGCTCAGGGGAGTCTCCTCTGGCACCGTATTACACATCCTTCCCGTAGCTGATGACGCAGGCCTCCAAGAGGGTAAATATTTGTTGCCTTGACCTGTGTAGTAGCCAGCGTTTCACCACCGGAGCGTAATTAGCCTTTGGGGCGGGACAGTACTTAGTAGGTATTGCTGAGTATTGTTGGCCCCGACTTTAAATTCCAGTAGCGCTTCTCAGATCCCGTGACAACCGAAAAAAACCCCGGTTGAGAACCTGTAGGCAAGCAAGACTAAGGCATTTCTAGACTTTCAAGCTGAAAGAAACTCCAGTAAGTCAAAGAACAGCGCTTAGACGTATGAGAAACCAGGCTGCCTGACCTGGGATGCCAGCTCCAGTTGACGCGGCAGTTATTTTACCTCATCTGTATATTGACGATAATGCTACCTTTTAGGATTTAGGTAATTATTAAATATGCCTTTAGTGTTCTTTTCCCCTCTCCCCCCTACTTTTCTCTTTCTGCTGTGTATAGTGCTATGCTGTATTTTAAAATAACTAATACGTGGCAGGAGAGGGCAAATCAAATAGTAGAGGAGGGTTTGTTTGTTTGTTTGTTTAGTTTTATTTTAAAGTAATCTCTAGGGGCGCCTGGGTGGCGCAGTCGGTTAAGCGTCCGGCTTCAGCCAGGTCACGATCTCGCGGTCCGTGAGTTCGAGCCCCGCGTCAGGCTCTGGGCTGATGGCTCAGAGCCTGGAGCCTGTTTCAGATTCTGTGTCTCCCTCTCTCTCTGCCCCTCCCCCGTTCATGCTCTGTCTCTCTCTGTCCCAAAAATAAATAAACGTTGAAAAAAAAAATCTTAAAAAAATAAAATAAAATAAAGTAATCTCTACACCTAGTGTGGGACTCGAACTCACAACCCCGAGATTAAGAGGCACGGGATCCACCGACTGAGCCAGCCTGGCACTCCAAGGAGGTTTTATGATGAAAAACACAATCCTGGGTTGCCTGGCTGGCTCAGTTGGTAGAGCCTGCAACTCTTGATCTCGGGATCAGGAGTTCAAGCCCCACTGTGGGTTTAGGGTTTACTTAGGAAGAAAGAAAAGCACAGTCCTTTATCACTTCCGCTGGGCCCTTAAAGAGGAATCTTATTGACACCCAGGTCAGATGCATTCTCATTTTTAAACTCTGTTGATTGCTTTAAATGCATTAACATTTTAATTGGTGCATTTCTCATGCAGATTTTCCCTTTAACTGGAGTTTTCCAGCAGACTCTCTTAGTTAATCTTGTTGAAGAGTGTAGTGTGCTTATAACTCTTTGAACTTCCTAATGCCTCTGGTTTATATACTGGACTGTAGCTTCCTGGGCCTCACTTCATCTGTCAAGCAAGTTCCTATTTAGAACTCCAAAATAAGTTGGTGTTTTTTATCTTTCGACAACCTCCTTCCCTCTCTTCAATGTCACATACTCATTCCATTTTGTATCTTATTTTTCTTTTCAAAGGCTCTGGGGCAGGACAGGGGGTGAACTGAAATCTTAATTTTTTTAAATACTAAAGTGAAAATCCATGGAAGTTGTTCTCTCTCTTTGATAGGATGTCTTCATCACATTTTGCCAGTCGACACAGAAAGGATTTAAGTATCGACATGATTAGAACTAAAATTGCTCATAGGAAATCACTGTCTCAAAAAGAAAACAGACATAAGGAATATGAACGAAATAGACACTTTGGTTTGAAAGATGTCAACATTCCAACCTTGGAAAGTAGAGTTCTTCTTGAATTAGATGAGACATGTCAAAATCTTGTTCCAGAAAAGGCCAGTGTCAAGCCAAGTAAGTAAAGGTCTATTGTAACTTTAAATGCTTTGAAGAGTGGAAAAAAATTTGGTTTAATACCTGAGGTTAAAAAAATGCTGACCACAGCAATGGAGTTTTGAAACACCATTCTAAGTAATTTGGTAATACTGTCTGTTTAAGGTAAAGGCTGTGAATGCCCCTGGCTAGGCTAAAACCATTCACCTATGGAGTATTATAATACTGTATTATATGGCCTTATAGGAATCCTAAAGTTCTTTTTTTTTAAGTTCTTACTTTTGGAGCTTCGTAAGGTAACTATTGACAAGATAAATTGATATGGGACATTAAAAATAGAACTGGGGCTCCTGGGTAGTTCAGTCGGTTATGTGTCAGACTCTTGATTTTGGCTCAGGTCATGATCTCAACAGTTTGTGAGTTCAAGCCCCGCGGAGCCTGCTCGGATTTCTCTCTCCCTCTCTCTCTGCCCCTCCCCTGCTCACATGCACACACACTCTCAAAATAAATAAATAAACTTACAGAAGTGATTAAAGAATCCATGAAATAAGGATACTTTACCAATGGGAACATTTCTAAGAAGAGCAAAGAATTTGCCCTTGCAGTTTGCCAAAAGGGCTTGGGGTCACTAGGAAGGAAAAAACCAATTAAAGAAGAAAGGAATGATCTCAACAAAAGATAAAAATAATAAAAATAGAGTGTCTTAGGAGGCAAGGAGTCACTGGACTCCTATTTAGTTGCATTTATATAGCAGGCCCCAGAAGCTGAATGACAGTGAAGTAAAGCAGGGATAAATGCTGAAGAAATGACAGAAAGACATAAAGTCTTTTGAGAAGTTTTGTAGAGAAGGAAATGAGATGCCAAGTTGTTTAACAGTTCACTGCTTCATTTAAAGATTTTCCAGGAGCAGTGTAATATGTGGCACTTATAAGATACTCTACATATTCGAGCTTAATTGATTCTGCAAAACAGAGGGTTGGGCTAAAAGGTTTTTACTGGATTTATCATTTTTGTGATTCCAAAGGCAAGAGAAAAGAGTTGGACAAAAGTGTTATAGGGTTTTGTTTTTATTTTTGAGAAGAACTGATCTGAGGAAATGGGCTGGTAGTTGAAGGGGAGAAAATAAAGAACAACATCTCTTAGGAGTTGGAAGGAAATGAAAACTGGGTCATAGAATGATAGAAGATGGCTTTTTAAGGAGGATCTAGACATTTTTTGGTTTGAGAAGCAGTGATGTTATGCCTCCTAAGTCATCTCCTTGCCTCTACTCTTGCTCCCTCATATGCTCCATTCCTTGACTCAGATCTCCAATCAAAGTCTAACCCTGTCAGAATGCTATTAAAATGTCTTTGGTTTATTTTCCATCTGCAAAGGCCTAGAGTTAGCAGTGAGTGAGTGTGTTGCAGAGAAAGCAAGTGTGCTAGCACGGCTAGAGAAGAATGAATAAGGGGTAACTCCCATCCCTGTGGAGCCCTGAGGGGACACCATAGGGACTTTGGCTTTTACTCTGGGTGAAATGAGAAGCCATTAATGGCTTAATGAGTGTTTATACAAATCTGGTTTATGTTTCAAAAGCATCGCTTTGGCTGCTGTGTCGATAATAGATTGTAGGCTGGCAAGCATAGCCTCAGGAAAACGAAGTAGGACACCATTGCAATAATTTAGTTGAGAGGTGATGCCTGATCAAAGTGGTAGCATTATAGATTGGTGGTTGCATTCTGGATAGACTTAGAAAGTTGAACCAATAGAATTTTCTAATGGATTGGATGTAGGGTTGATAAAGAAAGATTGATTCCAAGGTTTTTGGCTTGAGCACCTGAAAGTATGGAGTGGCCATTTACTAAATTGTAAAAGACCGAGGGAGGAACAGTTTTAGGGTGGGGGGAATGATAAGGCTAAGAGTTCAGTTTGGGACATGTCCAATTGGAGAAAGTTATTAGACATGTAAGTGGACATGATGAAAAGGTAGTTGCATATAAGATGAGTTCAGGGGAGAAGTCTGCACTGAGATATAAATTCAGGAATTGTCAACTGATATTCCGTGTTGGGAGACGTTAGACTGGATGTGATTATCCAGAGTTTGGGTATGGAAAAAGGAGAGAAGAGGGGTCAGCACTCCAACATTTTAGAGGGTGAGGACACAAGGGGAAACTGGCACAGAACTGGAGAGCAATGCAAAGTAGAGCAGGAGGACAACAAGAAGAGTGTAGTATTCTGGAAACCAAGTGAAACGAGCATATCAAGGAGGAGAGACTATGTCAGTGCTGCTTGTTAGGTCAAACAATAGTAGACATGAGATTTCGAACTTTGCTATTATGAGAGGTCACTAATCTTGATGGGGAGTTTTGATGGAGTGAAAGCCAGATTGGAGTGGGTTCAGAGAAGGGCGGCACCATTCAGGACATATTCTTGCCCTAAAAGTTTAACTTGAATCTAATCAAAACCTTAGAGGAGTTGCCTGGGTGACTCAGTCGGTTAAGTGTCTGACTCTTAATTTCAGCTTAGGTCATGATCCTGTGGTTTGTGGGCCTGAGCCCCACATTGGGCTCTGTGCTGATGATGTGGAGCCTGCATGGGATTCTCTGTCTCTTCCTCTCTCTCTGCCCCTCCTTCACTCTCTCTCTAAATAAATAAATAAACTAAAAAAATAAAATAAAATAAAAACAACAAACACCTTATATTTAATTTCCAGTTTATAGAAAACACGAAAGGCTAGAGGAATGCGTAAAAAAACATGAGAAAGCAAACAAATACACAGTGCAGGACATTCTGTAGGACAGCTGACTGGCTTTTTTCAATAAGACAATGGCATAAGAAGTAGGGTGCCAATTGTCACACGAATAAATACAGGAGTGACAAAATATTGATGTTTCTGGAAGGTCCTGGTTTGGTCAGACCCTTTCTTAGGCTGGTTGTGTTTGGTCATGAGCAATTTCTTTGTTTGCTCCAGTGTGGTGTGTAAATGTTACTTGTTATGTGTGTCATGACATGAGAAAGGTTGAAATACCTGTATGGATGTGACCATCGGGCGATCACTGGAGAAAAGAAAGCCTAAGAATTGAGAAGCCAGACTATTGGAGATGTCATCAAGATTTATACAGGGATAGTGATGGAGACAGTGACAGTGAGCTAGGAGCTAGAAGCCTTTAATGAATGAGAGGAAGCCTGGAGGGCCTATAGATGACAAACAACTTTATTGAGGTATAATTTACATAGCATAAAAAAACCTACCCATTTTAAATACATTTAAATACCCATTTAAAATACTTCTTTTTTTTTTAGTAAATTTGCTTAGCTGTGCAGTTATCCACCTGAATTACTAAAAAAAAAATTTAACATTTATTCATTTTTTTTTTAATTTTCTTTTTTAATGTTTATTTATTTTTGACACAGAGAGAGACAGAGCATGAGCTGGGGAGGGACAGAGAGAGAGGGAGACACAGAATCCGAAGCAGGCTCCAGGCTCCATGCTGACAGCACAGAGCCCGACGCGGGGCTTGAACCCACAGACCATGAGATCATGACCTGAGCCGTAGTCGGACGCTCAACAGACTGAGCCACCCAGGCGCCCCTAACATTTATTCATTTTTGAGAGACAGACAAGAGCACAAGCAGGGGTGGGGCAGAGAAATAGGGAGGCACAGAATCCAAAGCAGGCTCCAGGCTCTGAGCTGTCAAGCACAGAGCCCGATGTGGGGCTCAAACTCACAAAACTGTTAGACACCCAACCAACTGAGCCCCTTTCTGAATTACTTTTAGCCCTTACCCAGCGGACAAACATATGCTCATTCTTCAGAACCTTTTTCAGGTATTCTCTTTTCTCAGGAACCTTTTCTGATCTCCCCAGGGGGGGAGGTTTATACTAATTCTCTATTGTGTGCAGTCTCTTATTTATTTCATGCTAAACCAGACTGAAACTGTTTATTTCTCCAGTATACTATGAGCTTCTTGAGGGCAGAAATTCTCTGCCTAAGACTGTCTTGCACATAGCCCCTTATATTTCCCAAACCAGTTAAAACAAACAGAGTATGTAGGTGGAAACCCAAGTTGAACTAAAGAAACTGACAGGTAGCCCTAATATTGGGGTCTGAGTTAACCCAACACTTGGTGGCTTAAAACAATAAACATTTGTTATTTCACACAATGTTTGTGGTTCAGGAATTTGGGTGCAGCTTAAGCAGGTGGTTCTGGAGGTTGCAGTCAAGATGTCATCTGGGCATGTATCTACATGCTTCACTGAGACTAGAGGGATCCGCTCCCCAGATAACTCACCCACATGACTGGCAAGTTGATGCTGGCTTTTGGCAGGAGGCCTTAGAACTTTGTCATGTAGACACCTCCATAGGGCTACTCGAGTCTCTTTAAGATTCTGCAAGGCCGCTGGCTTCCTCCAGAGCAAGTGATCCAAGATAAGGCAAGGCAAACAGCAGTGTCATTAATGACCTAGTCTTGGGAGTCACACTCCATCATTTCACTGTACTTTGTTGGTTATCCAAGTCAGCCCTATTCAGTGTGAAAAGGAATAGGACACATGGACATCATTATCAGAAGGTGAGAATCCTTGGGGTTAGCTTGGAGGTTGGCTGTCAAATGAGTTCATTAATTCAAAAGTGAAGTAATAAACACCCAATATGTAGCAAGCAGTTAATAGATATTTGAACAAGCAAAAGCAAAAGAAATAGGAATTTTTAAAAGAATAGAGGTTGAAATAACTTGTGGTTAGAGTTCTAAGAAATGAACAAAAGTTACTAAAAGCATTTCTTAACAAAGTTGAAGTTAGAAGTCAGACATTTGCCTAACTTTTTATCTGAGATGTTTTATATACTGTGGGTTTCTTCTGTCTAGGGTCAACGAAAACTGCTCTAGGTGATCAACGAAAGCAAATGCTCCAGAAATACAAAGAAGAAAAGCAACTTCAGAAATTGAAAGAGCAGAGAGAGAAAGCTAAACGAGGAGTATTTAAAGTAGGCCTTTATAGACCCGATATGCCTTGTTTTCTGTTATCAAACCAGAGTACAGAGCCAAAAAAGGTAAATTTACTATCCTAATTTGATATAGAGGAATAGTTCCTTTTAACTGGAATTATCTGTAAGAGCTTAAATAACTAAAATAACCATTTCCCCTTACTCTCTTTATTCATTTAGTTGACATGAGGTAGGAATGACATAATAGTAACTCAGAAGATGAAAGTCAGGTCTCTTGATGTTGCTATAGGTTTTTGAGATAGGAAAAACAAGTGGGCAGAAGTCAGTTTCCAATGATAGGCTGAGAAGGACTGGTCTGAGTAGCTGGAGCACTGAAACGGGGGATAGAAGCTCAAGGAGGTGTGATCTAAAGAAAATGGTCAATGAGTTAAGAAGAATAAAGTTTGAACAGGAGCAGTGGGATTTATAAATTAGATAGTCACTGGTGATTTGCTGTTTTAAAGATATGTATAAAAGATCTCAAACCGTATACTCATTCCTGATTTAGATAAGAATTAAATAATATAAAGGCCCAAGACATTGCCTATTTTTCTGGGCTTCGTGCATCCCATTGATTTTTTTTTAACCGATCTATGATTATTATCTGTATATGACCTTAGAATAAGGTGGAAGAGACCAAGTTAATACAATAGAGTTCAAATTGAAAAGATATAAATATATTCTGTATATTAGAGGAGGGAGAGATTATTTATGTTTGGAGGAATGTCAAAGAAGACCTTGGAAGGGGTTAGATTTAAGCTGGCTTTTTGAGATATGTAGGATACCAATCATTGGTCTAAGCTATAGACAACCATTAAAAATGTTAAAAATATATGTAGGGGAAACAAATATAGGGGGAAAAAAAAGACTAAACCAAGATACAGACTCTTAACTATAGAGACCAAACTGATGGTTATCAGAGGGGAGGGGGATGGGTGAAATAGGTGATGGGGATTAAGGAGTCACTTGTGATGATCACTGG
>NW_024412396.1:31610451-31655890 GCF_014898765.1 Herpailurus yagouaroundi | reverse complement strand
TATATATATATATATATATATATATATATATATATATATATATATGTATGTATGTAGGGGGAACAAGAGGAGACCCATCATGGTGCTAAACAATAAGACTCGCCAATAATTGTTTTTTTTATTTAGATAGCCATTGTTGAATTCTCTTCTCCATGCAATCTAGAGAAAAGCCTAATTTCTTTAGCACTAGATTTTCACTGAGATTACAGAAGAAAATGACTTCTCATCTAGGGAAGAATTCTGATTATGCTTCTTAAGAAATTATACAGAGTTGACAAATATCACTTTTTAGTCAGTCTTTCTCATGCTAGATTTTTTTTCCCACATTTTGTGATTAGGTCTCATTTTTCTTATTGACAATGGAGAAATGCATAATCATGAGACTTGAAGACAAACTGTTAAAGCTATTAGAGTAAGCTCTGTGGTATCTTTTCATGAAACAGCAAACAAAAAAATCCTAATACTTAAGTCTGTTCATTTACCCCTTCTAAATATGTCCAACTAATCATATTAATGAGGATTCAAATACCTGGAAAAGATGGCTTGAAATTTCTTCTTTCAGCTGACTGAGAAATACAAGTTTTGAAGCGATTAACTTAAATGTAATTTAAATCAAGCCAGAACCAGAAAAAGTAGTAATTAAAGTTGGCAAGTATCTTTTTGCCATAAATGATTAAAGTTAAAATTTAACCTTAAAATGGAAATTTTGTTTCATAAAGAGACATGAAATTAAATTTTGCCGGTTCACTTTTTAACTTTATTTTCTTTGACTGTTTTAAGGCTGTTCCATCTTCTGTACGGATTACAAGGTCAAAGGCCAAAGACCAAATGGAGCAGACTAAGGTATAGTTGAATGTTAGTAGATAATTGTTACTAAGATGACAAATTGTACTTTTTTCTCAGAGTAAGTAAATCCATTTTTTTATCTAATATCACTTTTTTCTTTTTCTTTTTTTTTTTTAGTTTTTTTTTTTTAATGTTTTATTATTTATTTGAGAGAGAGAGAGAGACAGAGTGCAAGCAGGGGAGGGGCAGAGAGAGGAAACAGAGAATCCAAAGCAGGCTCTGGGCTCTGAGCTGTCAGCACAGAGCCTTACATGGGGCTCGAAATTACGAACTGTGAGATCATGATCTTGAACCAAAGTCAGACACTCAACCGACCAAGCCACCCAGGCACTCCTGTCTATTATCACCTTTAAGTGTAGTGATTGATTTGCTAGAGTTAATAGTACAGAAGTCAATATTAGTGCTTTGGTGACATAAAGCCATCTTGGCTGGTTACTAAGGAAATACTTAAAATATCTGTGTCCAACATCCCTTATTAGATGTATGCCAAACTTTGTGTCACACTCTTGTTTACTGGGCTTCTGTTATGCTTTCCACATCATCACCAAATGTAGATAGGGATATAAAGCATATAGGGTGGGTATGATAAAACTTATGGGTCTTCAAAACACGATTATGGATAAAGTTACTAGGAAGATTGCTAAAATAAAGTGAAGTGGGCAAGGAGGGAAATAATATGCCTCTTCATCAGGTGAGGAAGCTGAATTTCATGTATTCAGGAATGTTTGAGTCACTACCATGTTTCTCTAGTCTCTAGGGCATAGTAGTGAACAAAATAAAATTTCTTGTTTTCATTGAGCTTACATGTGAACTAGGCAGTAAAAAAAATAGGTATATAGTATGTCAGATGGTCATCAGTATTATGGAGGGGATAAAAAGTGAAGGGAGAAGGGGAGTACTGGAGTGGGTGTCAGGCAGAATTTTGATTGGGGCAGTCAAGCAGGGCCTCGCTGACGTGGCATTTTGACTGAAGTCTTATAAGGAATGGAAGAGTGAACTATGGGAAAGAGCTTTCTATCCAGGAGAAGAATTTTCTAGACATAATTCAAGGTCTTGAAGTGAAAACATGCCTAGCCTATTTAAGGATTCTCAGAAGATTATAGTCAGCTATTTTTCATAGCTTAGGTTATTAGCATTTTCTAAAGTCTAGGATTCTAAAAAGGCCTATAAAGAAGTCTGTATCATGGAAAACTTTTTTCTTCATCTCATTTTATTTGGAGAAGTGATTTTTTTTTTTTTGCCAGGTCATTTTATAATAGTAAGATTTCAGCTGAGGGGGTCAATTGATAGATAAAAAATGTGGCAACTGAGTGCTTGCTTCAGCCACACATACACTAAAATTGGAACGACACAGAGAAGATTAGCATGGCCCCTGTGCAAGGATGACACACACGTTCCTGAAGCATCCCATATTCCTCCCCCCATCCGCCACTGCCTTGGCTTTCTGCTGTGCTTGTGCTTCTGTTGCCCCTCTTTTATCTGTTGCTATTTTTGTGATGTCTTCCCCCCACCCCTATTTCCACCTTTTGGAAGTGGCTCCTCAGGGAGTGGGTCTGCTCAATCCTTCTCTTCTCACTCCACAACATTTCAGAAGAAAGTGAGGGTGGCAGAGATGGGGGGGGGGGGGGTGTCTCTACGGTTGGATTAATAAAATAACTTGAAAACCCCTCGGGGAAAAATGTGGTGATTTGATTCATTATGCAATTAAATCACATAGCACCTTAATCTTTTAAATAGATTGATAATGGGAGTGATGTTCGAGCAATTCGACCTGGTCAAAGACAAACTTCTGAAAGAAAAGCGTTGGACAAAGAGAGAAAAGGTGGGAATTTAGCAGTTACTATAAGCTCTGATGTTGCCACAACAGTAATTTAATGATTACAAAAAACGTTTGATTTGATTATTTTTTCCCACAGCCATACAGCCTGTAACGACCACATCGGTGAGAATGACTCGATCAGCCACTCAAGCAGCAAAGCAGAATGCCAGAACAGTCTCATCTACTACAACAAGAAAGCCAGTCACAAGAGCTAATGGTAAGAATGATCTAGAGTGTTTTGGTCTTTGAGGTTTTTTGTGTTCAATGTTAAAAATCATCATGTACTTCTCTGGGTAGGAGAGGAGGAAATAGGAGATTCCAGTTCCTAAAGGTAGGTTCGATGCCTCAGCATCCAGGTAGCATTCTGTGGGTACTCAAAGGTGGAAGTACCTGAATTGGTGTAAGCAGTGCTTCAAAGTGAACATTTAATGGCCCAAATAAATTACAGCCCATCCATTTGGTGGAATACAATGTAAATATTTAAGGACAGTGTTGTGAAAGAACATGATATATTGAGTGGGCAAAGAAAAACAGGTCAGATTCTGAACACTATGATCACAATCCTAAAATATGTATGTGAATATGTGAATGTAGGATAAAACTGGAAAAACATACACTAAAGTGACACTAATGATTGTTACTGAGTAATGTATTCGTGGGTTATTTTTAATTTTGTTGTGTTTGTGCTTTTCTTTATTTTCCTAATTTTCTATAATAAATATGTACTTGAAATTCAGAGGCAAAAAGTAAAGTAAAATACCTTAACACTTGGTTTTGAAAACAGATGGCCTTTACTTGGCAGGAAATTTCATCTGTTTTTATCTCATTTTATAATATGACTTAATCAAAAAATCCTTTAAGATATATATTCCTATTGCTGCCTTTTTTCCAATTCTAAATTACCTAGTGCTTTTAAAGTAGCATTTTCTATCTAATCAAAATGGTTGTTTTATTTCACTTTTATTTTAGATCATGAAACAGAGAGAAAGGCACCAAATCAAGGAAGACCTGCCAAAAATATAGAAACAAAACCTGAAAAGGTAGAGTATAAACATCTGTTTATTTCTAGATACTTTGAAAATCTCATTGCCACTTGCATAAAGCTGAAATTAAGCATACAGAGCTGCTTCAAGAGAATTAACCTACATGTGTGTTAAAACATCTTGAACCATAAAGAAGCATGAAGAGGATATATTGTTGTTGTCTTTCAGGTATTATATCCTCAGAGCTTTATAGCTAGAGAAAGGATAATTTGGTTAACAGGAGATAGAGAAATACAATAACATTAGTTGACAGAACCTTCACATGAGAATTGACTAAGCGATAAGATGTAGTAGGGTGAAATGTATTGACTTTGGATTCATTTAGGTGTGAGTTTGAATATTGTCTCTGCTTCCAATTAGCTAGATAACTTTGGACAAGTTATGAATTTGTTTTCCCCTCTCTAACATGCAATACTTACTTGGAGTAGTTTTAAGAATTAAATAACCTAACATTTCTGATAGCATCTAGCATAGAGTCTAGTAGAGTCTTCAAAAAAGATTCACCAATTTGAGGGCCCAGTTCCTTGGTTTATAAGCCACATTATAATTCCTTAACCTTAAAAATAAAAGTTTTGCCAAGCTGTAAAAAACCTGGCTAGATTTTACTAAAAAATCAAATCTGGATCCTCCAGGAAGACAGCATATGGTGAATCTTCACGAGTAAGCAGCTGGACCTCATATTCTTCCCTTAAGATTGATTTCCTCTTTAAGGATTATCACTAGGTTTTTACTTTCACTTCCATGTTGGCCTCAGAGATAGTATCACCCTTAAATTCTTGTCCAGGTTGAAATAAGTCCTGGGAATATATCACATGATGACTATAGTTAATAATATTGTATTGCATATTTGAAAGTTGTTTAGAGTAGATCTTAAAAGTTCTCATCACCAAAAAAATTCTGTAACTATAGTGATACATGTTAACTAGACTTAACTGTGGTGATCATTGCACAATATATACAAATATTGAATCATGTTATACACTTGAAACTAATACAATGTTACATGTCAATTATATCTCTATTAAAAAAAACAAGTAATTACATTGACTTGAAAAATAAAATATACTTCACATTTTATATGGTTCATCTTATTGTGTAATGTTAAAAAATAATTTTGCTCATATGACAAGGTTATTTATAATCAAGGTTATTTACAGAAATGATTTGGTACTTGACAGTAGTAGTTATCTAATAAACGTTGGATTTCTGATTCTCAAACTATTGTAATTATCATAATCAAAGTAAAAAGAGATCTGTATTTGTTAGGTGAGTAATTTTTCCATTTTAGTTTTCATATATTTTAATTTGTTGTAATACCTAAAACCTATTATTTATTCCTATAATGAGAATTGGTTCTCCCTCTTTCTGGATCTTAGCATTGGTTTAGTATAGTTGGTCTTCTGATATACATTTCATTGTATTTGTTTTTGTCGTCTCTTCAATTATGTATGTGGGACATAGATCTCAACTGTCACATTTTCAGCCTGTAAAAATTGGTCAAATATATCCCAGAAGAGCAATTCTCACCCTATTCTGTTTACTTACAACTAGGTCATTTCTTTTAAACTTGATAGTGAAGAAAATACTTTGGATTCACAAACCAGTACAACAAATGGAATGGATCCAGATGGAGTCTTATCAAAACTAGAAAACTTACCTAAGACAAATACTGCAAAAACGAAAGGAAAGAATTCCTTCGCACCTCAAGATTTTATGTTTCAGCCATTGGATGGTCTGAGGACCTATCAAGTAACACCTATGACTCCCAGAAGTGCCAATGCTTTCTTGACACCCAGTTATACCTGGACCCCTTTAGAAACAGAAATGTAAGAATGTAATGTTAATAATGAATTCCTTGCTAAGATGGTAACAAATGCCTTTCTTAGATTTGGCCTGTGCTTTTTAAAAGTTATTATTTAGTTAATTTAATGATAACTCATTAAAATTTGGTTAAATTCTTCAGAAGGCTACAATAATCTATTTGACAGTTTTGATATTTCCTGTGCATTGTTATTAACCTTATTTTCCTAGTACAATTTATGTTTCATTGCTTTTAATAAGTGACTTTATTATAACACTTGGAAATAAATTTTTAGAAGAAGTTGCCGGGGTACCTGAGTGGCTCAGTCAGTTAAGTGTCTGACTTCGGCTCGGGTCATGATCTTGTGGTTTGTGAGTTCGAGCCCTGCATCAGGCTGTGCTGACAGTTCGGAGCCTGGAGCCCGCTTCAGATTCTGTGTCTCCCTCTCTCTCTGCCCCTCCCACGCTCATGCTCGCTCTCTCTCTCTCTCTCTCTGTCAAAAATAAATAAACATTAAAAAAAAAAAAAAAAGAAGTTGCTATAATACTGTAGCTCAGACGTGGGCTTTGGTTTGTGTTCTTTTGCTGAGTACACTTTAGAAAAACTGATTAACTTGCAAAGTGGAGCGGGGAGAGGGATCAGTTGGACTCTTTAAAAGAAAAGACAGGATTGTTTTGCAGACTGGCTGTTGGCAGATTTACTAGAAACTGCCCGGCAGCAGCAAGACTGCTAAGTGTTTATTTCATTAAGAGATCTTCAAAGTATTTAGATCTCATTATAATTAGTGAAGATGAACATTCCCACTACATAGGTGTTTAAATTTTTCTGCTCCAGAAAGGACCTATTGTTTTAAAAATAAACATATTTCGGGGCACTTGGGTGACTCAGTAGGTTGAGCGTCTGATTTCAACTCAGGTCATGAGTTTGTGGTCAGTGAGTTCGAGCCCACATGGGACTTGCTGCTATCCCTGCAGACTCTGGTTCGTATCCTCTGTCCCCCTCTCTCTGCCCCGCTCATGCTGTGCTCTCTCAAAAATAAATATTTAAAATAAAATAAAAATAAGTATTTTTATTTTATCCCAGGTTTTTAAAAAGCAATGTAATTTTGAAATACTTCAATTAGATATATAGGGTTCATGCTTCATAAAGTGTATTTTTGCTATTGCTTTTAGTGCTAAGACTCAAGAACAAACAAAAGAAATTCTGGCCCAAAAGTGTAAAACTTCCTCTGCGAAGATAGTACATCAAGATTCAAATAAACTGCAGTGTCCTTTGGGTTCTCTCACAGTTTGGAATAAAGGTATGGTATTTTAATTAAATTTTTACTTACCTTCTGGACTATGATTTATCAGAGATTTGTTTAGAGCCACAGAGTCAGAAGAGATGGGAAACCTGGGGAAAGACATCCAGACAGAGAATTGGAATGAGGAATGCAGACTGAGAGAAGGGGGGAAATGCAAATTTGAAGAGATGAAAATGTCAAGACGCTTTAGAGGAGACGTGATAAATGAAATCATTGAAGCAGAAATAAAATGTTAAAGTTCAACAATGAAAAAATTGAAGGATTCTAAAATTTTGTCTTTTGTAGGGGATGGCATTTTAGAAAAACTGCTGCTTTGAAATTTACCTGTGGTGTTTTCTTTGTAGAACATGTCTTAAATAAAGATGAAACTACTAAAAATTCAAATGGCCTCCCAACAAAAGAAGTCCCATCACTTGAAATAAATGAAGATCAGGTATCTCAGCCACAACATGATGTGCCATATTTCAGGTCTGTCCATTTTGTTCCTAGTGTAAAATGTTTGCATTAATGTCTAGATATTTAAAACCCAAATTAAACTATTTTAACCTTTATATAATAGATGAATTAAACTCTTAGTGATTTTTATTTATCTTTTAAATTTTAATTATGGGGGCGTCCTGGGTGGCTCAGTCAGTTAAGCATCCGACTTCGGCTTAGGTCAAGATCTCATGGTCTGTGAGTTCAAGTCGCACATTCGGCTCTGTGGGCACAGCTCAGCCTGGAGCCTGATTCAGATTCTGTCTCTCCTTCTCTCTGTCCTTCCCCCACTCACACTCTGTCTTTCTCTCAAAAGTAAATAAACATTAAAAAAAAAAACCTTTTTTAACTTATGTTTTCAGTAGCTGGTACTTTAATTCATGTGGTTCCTAGTTCAAAAGGTAGAAAAAGGTACAAGTGAGAAGCCCTTTCTCAACTGTCTCCTAACTCCATGGTTAATCTTCCATGGAGGCCAGTGTTACTGATGTTTTATGAAAACTTTCAGAGAGATAGATAACATATATGTAGACAAGCATACATATTTTTTCCCGTTTTTAATATACACAGTAGTTTACTATTCTGCTTTCGTTTAACGTTCATTGTGGGAGACATTCCATTTTAATACTTAAAGAGCTTACTCGTGTTGTGTGTGTGTGTGTGTGTGTGTGTGTGTGTGTGTGTTTTATGACCATATAGTATCCATTATGTGATGTACCACTATTTACTTAATAGTAAATTGCTGGTGCTCATTATTTACACTGAGGTCAGTCCATTACTAATACAATCAAGGCTGCAAGGAACAACCTTGTATGCATTCCAATTCTCTCATGTGAAAATATATAACAACCTCAATTTACATTCCTTTCAGCAAGTTATGGGAATTCCTATTTTCTCATACTGTTTACACCCTCGACAAAGAAACTGAGTTAACCTTTATTTTACAAAGGAAGGTTAGTGGGAGATGGTAGGAAGCTCTTTGGCCTTCTAAGTCATGAAGTAGGATTATGTTTTTCCATCTGTGAAGAGTGAAAATTAACATCCTTTTGCGGAAACTCAACCATGTCACTTAACAGGCCTTGGAAACAAATCAGTGGACTGCATTTGGAGAAAGGCCCCACCATTCCACATCACACAGGAAATAATTACATGCTCTTCTTTTTTTTTTTTTAAACTTTTTATTGTGGAAAATTTAAAACATATGAAAGTACAGGGAACAGTACGCTGAACTCCCTTGTACTCATCACTCAGGGTCAATCTTGTTTCATATTTACATATACTTCTGACTCAAGATGTTTTAAGAAAATCCCAAATAATCATATCATTTCACCCATTAATATTTCTGTAGGTATTTTTCAAAGTTGAAAACTCATGTTAACATTAACCATAATATTTATTGTGCTTAATGTAATAATAATAATTACTTGGGGCGCTTGGGTGGCCCAGTCGGTTAAGCGCCTGACTTCGGTTCAGGTCACGATTTCACCGTTCGTGGGTTCGAGCCCGGCGCTGGGCCCTGTGCTGACCGTTGAGAGCCTGGAGCCTGCTTTAGATTCTGTGTCTCCCTCTCTCTCTAACCCCTCCCTCACTCGTGCTCTGTCCCTCTCTGTCTCTCAAAAACTAAACGTTAAAAAAATAATAATAATTACTTAATGTCATAAAATATCCAGTCAGTATTCAAATTTCCAAATTATAATCCACACGCAGGCATGAGCACAACATGCTTATGTACATGCTGTTTTTCTTTTTTTTTTTTTTTAATGTTTTATTTATTTTTGAGACAGAGACAGAGCATGAGCAGGGGAGGGGCAGAGAGAGAGGGAGACACAGAATCCGAAGCAGGCTCCAGGCTCTGAGCTGTCAGCACAGAGCCTGATGCGGGGCTCGAACCCATGAACTGCAAGATCATGACCTGAGCTGAAGTCGGACGCCCAACCGACTGAGCCACCCAGGCACCCCAATGCTGTTTTTCTTGAGTAAATGCAGCAAGGACATTCTCATACCTTTTTCAACATAAGATTAACAATTTTTTGAGCTTTGCCAATCAAGTAGATAAGTAGGTAAGATACTATCTTGCTGCAGTTTTAATGTTTATTTATTCTATTATTAACAAGTTTCTTTTTATGTGTTTGAAAGCCACTTCAATTATTTTTAGAGCTTGAGATTTTAGAACTGTAATGAATTTTAGAGATTTAGCTAATCCGTTGTGTTTTCAACTGTGAGACATTGAGACAATGAGAAATTTACCCATCTTAATAACATCAGATCTAAGCCAGGTCTCCTTTCTCATAAATTAAGTCATTCTCTGTCATGCTATTAGATATAAACAGTTAAAATTTTCTTCTAGGAAACAAAAACTATCCTCAGTTTCTCCTGCTAGGATGCTTCTAATAAAGAAACAGATTACGATCACCTTAGGCCAGTTTCTTAACCTTGGCACTATTGACATTTTAGACTAGATAATTCTCATGGGGACCATCTTCTGCATTCCAGATTGGTAACATCCTTGGCCAGTAGTGCCCCTCCAGTTCATGACAAAAATGCCTCTAGACAGTGTGAAATATGTCCGGGGAGGGCGGGGTGGGGGGGGGTGGTGGATACAAAATTGACCCCTGTTGAGAACCACTGCCTTTGGAGTGGCAAGCAAAGCCTACTAATTACAGAGAACCTGTAGGGCCTTATAACTGTAATTGCATACTTACAGTGTTTGGCTTCAGCTTACTCTTGAGAGTTGAGTTGGTCTTCATTCCATGGTCAATAACAGAGAACTAATAACAGAGATAAAGAACATCTGATTATTTCTGTGAAGTCTCTGAAAAATAAGAACAGAAGAAGTTGGAAATAATAGTGTAGTGTGAAAAGTGGGCTCTTGGCACTAACCCATTTGCATAAGTTCTAGGTGTAGAAAGATGGACATAGGGTATCAACTTGTATTTATGGATTTAATGTATCACAATTCATAAAATCAGCATCAATGCTGAAAAATTAACATCGTGCCTATCTTTTACACCTTTCTAATGTTATATGTGTCATAATGCAAATACTTAGATATTAGTATGAGAAACATTTGTAAAACAAATGTATATCATAATTTTAGAAATATTCTTCAGTCAGAAACTGAGAAATTAACTTCGCACTGCTTGGAGTGGGACAGGAAGCTTGAATTGGACATTCCAGATGATGGTGAGGGAACGTTTATATTTTTTTTATGTTTTAGTTTTGTGTTTTTAAATATAGTTACACATTTATCTGAAACATAAAGATCTAGTGTCCAACTTCATAGTTACATTGTTATTCAAAACAGCAGGAATTTTTTATATCTCAACATACATTTGCTAATATCTCTGTGCTAAATTGGTACATGACTTAAGAGATACAAGGAATTGGAATATTGATTATTCCTGAAAATTAGACATTTGCTTATTATTAGATATTTTTTATGTAACTATGAGTGACATCTGTAATGGTATTGTTTAAACAAAAATATTTTCTGAATGAAAATAATCCCAAATCAATAATCAATATGGAAATCACTACCTAAATCAATATGGAACAGATTTTCAGAAAAACTCCTTAATTAGACTTATTTGGGGAAGCTGTTTAGAAAAAAGTCATTTGTGTTCTGTCAATGTGAAGCCCTTCGTGGATACTGTTGTGTGATGAGTTGTTTGAGGCTAAATTCTTATTAAATACAAGTAGAGGTAAAATGCCATTTATTGTGCAGCGGTATGTATGAGAATGAATATTGCTGATTTTTAGCAGGAATTGAAGCAGGCAGTTAATGCTCAGTATTTGTAAGACAGAGTTTTGCAGTGCTGTTTTTTGTTTTGCATTAAGTTAAAAATTTTGAAATTTATGGTGAGGCCTTATCAATTGGTGGGCTGACAATATAGGTCTAGTTTTTTTTTTTTTTGTCTTTTAACTTTTGAAAACCTCATCTTTCCTCTAGCTAAAGATCTTATTCGCACAGCAGTTGGGCAAACAAGACTCCTTATGAAGGAAAGGTTCAAGCAGTTTGAAGGGCTGGTGGACAATTGTGAATACAAACGAGGTGAGAAGGAGACGACCTGTACAGATCTGGATGGATTTTGGGATATGGTTAGTTTTCAGGTACGTGGTCAAGCATTTTCATTATATTAACTCTGAGCCTGATCTTTTTGAAAATGAGGTTGGGGCACCTGGGTGGCTTAGTCAGTTGAGCCTCCTATTTTGGCTCAGGTCATGATCTCATGGTTCATGAGTTCAAGCCCTGCATCGGGCTCCTCTGCTGTTAGCACAGAGCCTGCTTAGGATCCTTTCTCCCCCTCTGTCTCTGCCCCTCCCTTGCTTGTGCTCTCTTTCTCAAAAATAAAATAAACATTAAAAAAAATGAGATTAAAAAATGAGGTTGGGGCGCCTGGGTAGCTTGGTTAAGCATCTGATTTCAGCTCAGGTCATGATCTCACAGTTTGTGAGTTCAAGCCCCACATTGGGCTCTGTGCTGACAGCTTGGAGCCTGGAGCCTGCTTCGGATTCTGTGTCTCCCTCTCTTTCTGGCCCTTCCCCACTTGTGCTCTGTCTTTCTGTATCTCAAAAGTGAATAAACACTAAAAAAAAGAGGTTAACAATAATAAAATGGGGATAATGGAACTGCTTTTTAGGTATCAATAATGTTAAATGACATATCAGACAGCATCTTTATAAACTGTAAAGTACTGTCTAGGGGGACCTAGATGGCTCAGTCAGTTAATTGAGTCAGCCAACTCGACTCAGGTCATGATCTTGCAGTTTGTGGGTTCAAGCCCTGCGTCAGGCTCTGTGCTAACAGCTCAGAGCCTGGAGCCTGCTTCGGATTCTGTGTCTCCCTCTCTCTCTGCCCCTCCCCCGCTCGTGTTCACTCGTGCGCTCCCTCTCTCTCAAAAATAAATAAACATGAAAAAAATTAAAGTACTGTCTAAATTTTATAAATGATGTCTACTTCTTCCTTGTATTGTCAGGATGATTTCTGGATAGTTTGGAATGTTGTTTAGACTGTAATGATTCTGCTTTTTAGAAAAATGAGCAAATCTAGTCCTTACTAATTCAGATCATCTAGCAGTTATTGAGTTCTAACTGTGTGCCAGGCATTATACCAGAAGTTGAAAAATAAGGCACATTCTCTCTCCCAGAGAAGCTTGTAGTTTATTAGTGAGTCAGACACAGGATATAATTCTAATCTAATGTACAAAGTGCTATAGTGGAGGGAATCACTAGGAAGATCAGGAAAAGCATGGGAGGAGATGACACTTTCTAGCTTCTTGACTTATTTTATAGATGTACATACAAAATATTATTTCAGGAACCAGTAGCCAAAAGTCATTAGACATTTGAGGACAGCCTTGAATCTGAAAAAAAGAAAAAAAAAGTCAAAAGCAAGTTTCTTCTCAGGAAGAAAACTTTTTGGATGAAGGAAATGAAGACAATACAAGGAGAAAATAACTTTTTTTTTTTTTTTAATGTTTATTTGTTTTGAGAGAGACAGAAAGACTGGGCACAAGCAGGGGAAGGGCAGAGAGAGAGGGAGACACAGAATCTGAAGCAGACTCCAGGCTCTTAGCTGTCAGCACAGAGCCCAATGCGGGGCTTGAACTCACAAACCTTGAGATCATGACTTGAGCCAAAGTCGGCCACTTACCTGACTGAGCCACCCAGGCACCCCAGAAAAGAACTTTTACATGCAAGTGTTAATATTCTCAAAGGGAACAGATGTTTCATCTGTCTATTTTTTTTTTAATTTTTTTAACGTTTTATTTATTTTTGAGACAGAGAGAGACAGAGCATGAACGGGGGAGGGGCAGAGAGAGAGGGAGACACAGAATCAGAAGCAGGCTCCAGGCTCTGAGCCATCAGCCCAGAGCCCGACGCGGGGCTCGAACTCACGGACTGCAAGATCGTGACCTGAGCTGAAGTCGGACACTTAACCGACTGAGCCACCCAGGTGCCCCTCATGTGTCTATTAAGAACAGCTGTTAAAAAAACATTCAGAGAACAACAAAAATTATTCTTTGAAGTTAAAAACTGTGAGAGCAGAAATGTAAGATTCAGTAGAAAGATGGAATATGAAGTTAAGATCTCCCATAAAATAGAGCGAAGAGAGAGATGTAAAGTAGCAGAGATTGAATAAGATAAGTAGATAAGAAGATTAAGTGGACTGGTCTAGGAAGTATAATATCTAAATAATAGGAATTCCAGAAAAAGAGAACAGAAAAAATAATGGAGAGGAAATAACCAATGAAATAGTTGAAATTTTTTTCCCAAACCGGAGGACCTGAATTCCAGATCGAAGGGAGCCATTGAGTATCTAGCATTGTGAATCAGAGTAAGCCCACCCCAATGCACATTATTAAATATGATTGTACAACTTTAGGGATGAAGAGAAAAATCTAGAAACTTCCAGAGAGGGAAAACAAGTCTTATACAAAGGATCAAGAATCAGAATAGCCTTGGATTTCTCAACAGCAACACTGAAAGCTGAGAAAACAATGCCCTCAAACTTCTGAGGGAAAATAAGTTCCAACTTGGAGTTTTGTACCCAACCAATCATATGTGAGGGTGAAAAGGCACTTTTTAGACACACACAGTCTCAAATTTTACCTCCCATGTTCTCTTTCTTAGAAAACCAAGTGAGAATGTACCTCACAAAAATGATGGAGTAAACCAAGAAATGGGAGGAGGTGGGACTGAGTGTCAGAAAGGGGTAAGGGAATTGGGGCTGAGTTGTGGTGAGGTGTGTAGTTTACGAAGCAGTGGTTGAGATTAGAGCAGGAGGACCTGGTCCGTGTGAGATTGAGCTAAATATATAATACCTGATTTGTTTGCTAGCTTTTTCACTTATTTTTTATTTTTAGAGAGAGTGAAAAAAGACAAGTGGGAGAGGGGCAGAGGGAGAAATTGAGAGAATCCCAAGCAGGCTCCAGGCTGAGCGGGGCTCCATCACGTGACCCTGGGATCATGACCTGAGCTGAAATCCAGAGTTGGATGCTCAACTGACCGAGCCACACAGGCGCCCCTGTTTGCTTTTTAAATTGTATTCAGAGGAGGTTTTTATAAAATTTAGAGGTGAATTGATGATAGATACATAAAAACCAAGCAAATGAAAAGCAAAAACAGTATTCAGAGTAGAGAAAAAGTGAAGGAAAGATAATGTCCATTGCTGTATGGCCCTGACGTGAATAGTGTTGAGGTAGTCATGGTGATGTTAAGTATTGCTTTATGACCAGTTTTTACATATTTTCCAGTTTTGATAATGAGTTGTTTCACTAGCATCATTCAATGGTAACCAATTAATTTTGTTTTTTAATATTAATAATTGATAGATTTGAAGGTGTGTTTATATGAGTTGTTTATAATGTGTTTATATGAGTGTGTTTATAATGAGTTGTTTCACTAGCATCATTCAATGGTAACCAATTAATTTTGTTTTTTAATATTAATAATTGATAGATTTGAAGGTGTGTTTATATTGTTTATATTGAGTATCTGTTGATACTCATTTCCCAGCTTTGGCCATTGGGAGCCTCTTCAAGTTGCCTTCTGGGACCTTTTTTTTTTTTTTTCCTTTAAGAGCTTTTCTGAAGTTTAATATCATAAAACTTACCAGTTCTGAATGCACAGTTCAATGATTTTCAGTAAATTTGCAGAGTTGTGCATCCGTCACCACAATCCAAGTGTAGAATATTTTCAGCATTAAGAGACCTTTCTTTTCTGTATGCAAGTGAATCCCCATTCCCACTCCCAGCCCCAAGCAACTTACTCCATAGATTTGCCGTTTCTGGACACTTCATATTAAGTAAAATAATACCATATGTAGTCTTTCATATATGGCTTCTTTCACTTAGCATGATGTTTTTGAGGTTCTTCCATGTTGTGCGATGTATCTGTACTTCGTTCCTTTTCATTGCTGAGTAGTAGTTCTTTGGGTAAATACACCATTCTCTATTCACCAGTTGAAGGACACTTGGATTGTTTCTACTTTGGTGATTATGAATATCTTCTTTGAATATTCACATACAAATCTTAGTGTGGACATAAGTTTTCATTTCCCTTGAGGTAAATATCTAGATATTGCTAGGACATATAGTAAATTTATGTTTGACTTTTAAGAAACTGCTTTACTGTTTGCCAAAGTGATTGTAATATTTTACTTTCCTGCCAACAATGTATGAGTTTTCCTATGTCTCCACATCCTGACTAGTACTTGTTACTGTCTGTCTAGCGGAACCATTGTAGTGGGTACGAAGTATTTGTTGTAGTTTTGATTTGCATTTCCCTAATGAATTATGATAATTATCTTTTCATGTGTTTGTTAGCCATTTAAATGTCTTCTTTGGTGAAATTTCTATTCAAATCTTTTGGCCGTTTTGTTTGTCTTTTTGTTTTTGAGTTCTAACTGTTCTTTGTACATTCTGAAGACAAGTCTTTTATCAGAAATATTATTTGCAAATACTTTCCCCCACTTTGTAGCTTGTCTTAATTTTCTTAATGGTGTCTTTTGAAGTGTAAATTGTTTTTAATTTTGATGATATTCAACTTATCAACTTTTTTCTTCGATGTTGTGATTTTTGACACCATGTCTAAGAACTCTTTTTTTGCCAAATGTCGGCTCACAAAGATTTTCTTATGTTTTTTTCTCAAAGTGTAGTTCTAGCTCTACAGTTAGGTATATGATTCATTTGGAGTTCATTTTTGTGTATGATATAGGAAATTCATCTTTTTTCTTGTGTATATCCAATTTCCCCAGCACTGTTGTTGAAAAGACTATCCTTTCCTCATTGGATTACATTGACACATTGTTGAACATCAGTTGGTCATAGTGTAATCCTGAATCTTTTTGACATTTACATTTTTTCAGGAGAGAGAAATTGAGAGTATGCATGTGTATAAATGCATAATAGGGGGTTTGAAGCATGTTTACTAAATTATTAACAATGGTTTCCTCTTTGGAGGAGACTGGAAGTACCAGAAAGATGGGAATCATACACTGACAACACTGACTCCATCTTTGGCCCTGCATCTTGTCCACGCCTATACAATGACCTCTCTTGGGGCTACATTTTCTAGGCCCCATGGAGGTTAACGTAAGAACGTAAGCCTTGACCGGAATGCGGGAAGGCTTGTTCTGATCTTCCCTAAAGTGGTGCACAGAAGGCGCCACTTTAGATAACTAGTTGAGATGAGGACCATACCAGAAGGATAAGGATCATACATTCTTATCCTGCTAGTAGGTATTACATGTATCTTTTAAAATAAGATTCTGTCAAGAGAATGAGAAGGCAAGCCACAGACTGAAAGTATTTGCAAAAGACATTGTGTTTAAAAAAAAAAAAAAAAGAAAAAGACATATCGTGTTCACATTGTATAGTTTAGGAAACAAACATTTAGGATATCCCTCCTACATTTTATTGGTCAAAAATAAATTAGGAGGGTTCTTCATATTTGACATCTTTTCTGTAGATTTTGGAAGTTTGTCAAAGCACAAATAACAATTTTACCATAAGAATTCTTAATTTCAATACTAAATTGAGGATGGCTTCGTCTAATTTTATATGCCATCAGTCCAACTCCCCATTCTCAATTTTTTTGAAGCTTCAGTTCACTGGTTTTTCATTTTAATAAAGTTAGGATTAATCTGATAAACATGTGCTTTATTTACTAACAGATAGAAGATGTAAACCAAAAATTCAACAATTTGACTAAACTTGAGGAATCTGGATGGCAGAACAATAATAATACAAACAAAAAAGTCTTTCGGGTAAGTGTGTGGGTTTTATATCCAAATTTCTAGCAGATTCTTCTACTTTAATGAATTTTTATTTTTCAGCTTTAAAAACATTTAGCTTCAGATTTTTCATCTTTTTACCAGTGAAGTTCCATATATTACATACAACGTCTGGATTGCCTTTGATGAAGCAAGGAAATTCAACTAAATTCTAAATCAGCCAGATCTTAAATTCAGCTAAACACTAAATTCTTTCTGGAGGGCAGGAGGTAGGGGCTATAATTGAATGGGGACACGCAAAGGGCTTCTAAGTTAGCAAATAGTGGGTATATGCATGTTTGTTTGTTTTAAATATATTTTTAAAGTTTATTTGTTATTTAGAGAGAGAGAGCAAGACAGCATGATTGGGGAAGGGGCAGAGAGAGAAGGAGAGAGAATCCCAGGCAAGGTCCTTACTGTCAGCACAGAGCCAGATGAGGGGCTCAAACCCACATACTGTGAGATCATGACCTGAGCTGAAATCAGGAGTTGGCCACTCAACTGAATGAGCCATTCAGGCACCCCTTCATGTTTGTTTTACACTTCAAACTGTACATTTTGTTGTAAAACATCCATTTTGTTCTAATAATAACAGGAGTACTACATGATTGATATAATGCTTAGTGTGTGCCAAGTATTGTTCTATGTATTTTATGTGTATAAGCTCATTTAATCATCACAACAGTCCTGTGAAGTAGGCTCTGTTCTCCCCAAGCTATAGTTGAAAAACCTCATGTCCAGAAAGATTAAATCACTTGCCAAATGCGGAGCTGTGTTTCACGGCCAGGCTTCTCTTTCCAGAATCCATATTCTTAATCAGTAGGCTGTGCCACCTCTTTGTTTTTATATATTCTTTTGTGTGCTCTATTTCAAAATGAAATAGTTTTTAAATAGGAAAGAGGGACAATGGCTCTTTAGAACATCTGTCTTCTTCCCTATGCTTTATCTTGTAAATTTTCCTATTTTCTCTAAAATTTGCTTTGTTAACGTGAAAGATTCCATTCTTCTCTATTTGTAGTACTTTTTTTTTCTAGTAATGTTTTGAACTCAGAGTTTCTGGTCAAATGGATACTTCTCAAACCACCTTAGAGCATTGCCAGTGTTTCTTTACATTTTATTTTTATTTAGTTGTATTTTTTTTGAGAGAGAGTGTGTGCATGCACATGTGCACAAGCAGGGGAGGGGCAGGGAGAGAGGGAGAGAGAGAATTCCAAGCAGGCTGTATGCCCAGTACAGAGCCCAACGAGGGGCTCGGATCTCACCACCATGAGATCATGACCTGAGCCGAAATCAAGAGTCAGATGTGCTTAACCAACTGAGCTACCCAGACACCCCTCTTTATATTTTAGAAGAATACCTTTGGTTATAGAATTAGGTTTCTAGTTTAGTACTTTATTCTTATGTAACCCAAATAAAATGTCTGTTTTAAATCCTATCTTAGGGACGTAAGATAGTAGAGTATTAAAAGAACCTGTTACACGGGTACCTGGATGGCTTAGTCTGCTAAGTGTCCAACCCTTGATTTCAGCTCAGGTCATGATCTCATGGTCATGAGATCAAGTCCCGTCAGACTCCGAGCTGAGTGTGGAACCTGTTTGGGACTCTCTCTCCCTTTCTCTCTGCCCCTCCCCTGCTCGTATTCGCACACGTGTACATGCTCTCTCTGTCTCTCTCAAAAATAAATAAATAAGAATTTAAAAGAATTTATTACCAAATTATTTGACTAATGCAGTCTCATGACAAGGACGCTGAGGACAGTGACTAAATTAATTGAATGAATTTCAAATCTGCCAAACAGTGAAAAATGCTGGGACAATTTGAAGCTACCATGGGTATTTCTTATTGAGTACTCAGTCCTGGAAACATGAACATCATCAGTGCTGCAGGTAGCGTTATATCAGAGCCTTGTAATTCTGTCCCTTATCACCAGGTGTCTCTCTCCTCTTACTCTATTTTACAGGCTACTATTAAGATTATCAAACAAATAAAGTAAAATTAATACCTATACTTTGATCCTCTTCCCTCTTACTTATTCATCGATCTGTCATTCCATCAATTAGCCTTTTTTTCCTCTCTTCCTGTCTCTTTTCCATCAGCTTTTAGACATGTTTGAGGGTCTTAGCTTTGCTTACATTAAAAAAAACCCTTAAACCTGTGATGTTCCCATCTCCGAATCACAGACAAGTTTCCTGGAAAAGTTGTCTGTACTCTGCGGTTACTGTTTTGGTCCTCACTTCTCTCTCCAACTCACTGCAAGTCAACTTCACCCTTCTTGATGCCTCTAGAACAGTTATCACCAGGGGTATTGATTCTCTAGTTGCTGAGTTATTAGATACTTACTTAATTATAAAATCTAATCCTTCTGCAGGATTAAATACAGTTGATTCCCTCTTTCTTGAAATTATATTCTAATTTTTCCTCCTGTCTCTGTGCCCATTTTCAGTCATGTTTGTATGTTTGTTTTTCCATTTATCCCTTAAATGTTTGTGATACTCTTATTCCTACCTCAACTCTCTTCTTTCCTTCCACATTTTTTCTGTGCAATCTTCCCCATCCTGTGATGAGTCCCAAATCTGTATTTCAAAACACATGTACTGCTAAGCTCTACCTCTATATATCCTGACTCCATAAAACTTAAAATCAGTATGCCTCGGGGCACCTGGGTGATTCAGTCACTTAAGCGTCCGACTTCAGCTCAGGTCATGATCTCACGGTTCATGGGTTTGAGCCCCACATCAGGCTCTGTGCTGACAGCTCAGAGCCTGCAGCCTGCTTCAGATTCTGTGCCTCTCTCTCTGCCCCTCCCCCATTTGCACTCTGTGTGTGTCTCTCTCTCTCTCAAAAATAAACATTAAAACGATTAAAAAAAAAAAAAGTCCCAAACTGAAGTCATCTGCACACACATTGATATTTCTGTCTCAGAGAATGATATTCCCACTAGGTGTCTGAGGTATCTTCTTTAGTCCTTTCTCTATTTCACCATCTCTACCCTCCACACATCCAATAGATTGCTAAGTCCTCTCAGTTCTCCCCCTTAACATATCTCTTGAAGCCATTCATGGCTTTTCCATTTCTCCTCCTTAATCTAATTACTATCATCTTTACCCAGTATCAGTGCAATAGTCTCCTTCCTAACTGACTTGTAACCTCCAGTCAGTTCTCCATTCTCCAGGCTATAGACAGAATGACCTTTCGAAACACACAGCCGATAATGTTAATCTCCTGATTAAAAGTCATCGATAAACTCTATTTCTTTGTCCTCTGTATAAATGTGGCTCTTTAAAATGGTTACATGCAAGGGATTTTAAAATCTATCTGTTGTTACCTCCCAGCTGTGCTATGCTTTCTTTCACTTCTGGCTTTGCAAACATGCTATTTTTTGCATGTTCCAGCCCTTTCTTCGCCTGGTCTTGTAGCCTGGCTGTGATTCCAGCTCAGTGCTACTTCCTATAAGCCTTTCTGGATGACTCTTAGGATTGATTTAGGTGATAGCCTGGTATTCTCTTACAGTTGTCTGATTTTGTCTGTATCATGACATTTATTCTTTTTAATGTCCACATCGAGCCCTTCCCTTAAGCTGTGAACTCCTCGAGAGCAGGGACTTTGTCCTTTACCTTTTGACCCCTGGCACCAGAGCCGAAATCAAGAGTCCGACGCTCAACTGACTGAGCCACCCAGGCACCCCAAATGTGTTAAATAGCTATGCATGCTTTGTTTTTCTTGTAAGATGATAATGAGTAGCTTTAATAAATGTCATAATTTCTCTTTGCAGAAAAAAGTTGTCTCAGGTGTAGCAAGTAAATCCAAAGAGGATGATGGAAGAATTGCAGCTAGAAATCGCCTCGCTGCCATAAAAAATGCAATGAGAGAGAGAATGAAGAAGGAAGAACATGTGGAGGCAGCAGCCTCTGTAATGCCAAAGGAAGTTGATACAATAGTGTTTGATGCTGGATTTTTCAGAATTGAAAGTCCCGTTAAATCCTTCTCAGGTTAGATTTTTTGCTAAGACTCCTTGAGAGAAATATTTGGGTTAGATGGGAGCTTGTATAAGAGGTATAAAGTAGTTTTCACACGAAGGCCTATAAACTCTCTGTGGGTCTGGAAGATAGACTATGCTCTCACAAACCCATGCAAGGCACATTGTGATGTGTATGATTAGATTACTTTAAGTGTGACCAATCTTCTAAAATGGATTTTGTGTTTCCTAAGTGATTTCACATCAGTTATTACCACTTAACCCCACAATCCTGTGGAGTAGGTCACAGGATCCCAAGCCGTAAGGGACATGATAAAAACATGAGAAGTTAGGTAATTTTCTTCAGGTTAGTTGGATTAGAATTTAAGATGCAAAGCATCTTAGGCATTAAAATCATCATACTTCTTTAGTTGTGCTTTATTTTTTTTTTTTTAATTTTTTTTTTCAACGTTTTTTATTTATTTTTGGGACAGAGAGAGACAGAGCATGAACGGGGGAGGGGCAGAGAGAGAGGGAGACACAGAATCGGAAACAGGCTCCAGGCTCCGAGCCATCAGCCCAGAGCCTGACGCGGGGCTCGAACTCACGGAGCGCGAGATCGTGACCTGGCTGAAGTCGGACGCTTAACCGACTGCGCCACCCAGGCACCCCAGTCTTTAGTTGTGCTTTAAAATGAAGCACAACTGTGTGTGCTTCATTGGAAAATGGGTTTGGTTTAATTTTCATTTGTATTAAAACTTTTGCTCAGATTTTATGAAATACAATAAATGTACTAATTTCCTAATTTAAAAGCATTCCAGTGAAACCAGCTTTTAATACTTTAGGAAACCATTCTTATGATTTTCTAACTGATTTCTAACTCTGATCTTATGATTTTCTTTTACAATTTTTAATAGCTATTTTTTTTTAAGTTTTTATTTATTAGAGAGAGAAAGCATGCTCATGTGAGTGGGGGAGGGGCAGAAAGAGGGGGAGAGAGAGAGAATCCCAGGCAGGCCCCACACTGACAGTGTGGCTTGAACTCATGAACTGTGAGATCATGACCTGAGCCAAAGTCAGTCACTCGATGGACTAAACCACCCAGGCACCCCCAATAGCTATTTTTCATACGCTATCTTTAAACTTTTTTTTTTTTAATATGAAATTTATTGTCAAATTGGTTTCCATACAACACCCAGTGCTCATCCCAACAGGTGCCTTCCTCAGTGCCACCCACCCCTGCCTCCCACCCCCCATCAACCCTCAGTTTATTCTCCGTTTTTAAGAGTCTCTTATGGTTTGGCTCTCTCCCTCTCTAACTTTTTTTTTCCTTCCCCTCCGCCATGGTCTTCTGTAAGTTTCTTTATTTTGAGAGAGAGAGACAGAATGTGTGAGCACAGGAGGGAGAGAGAGAATGAGAGAGAATCCCAAGCAGGCTCTGCGCTGTTAGCACAGAGCCAGATGCAGGGCTCAAACTCACTAGCTGTGAGCTCATGACCTGAGCCTAAATCAAGAGTCGGTTGCTCAACCAGTTGAGCCACCCAATCGCCCCATAGGCTATCTTTATTAGACTGAATTTATGTATCTAGATTGGAATTATTTATATATACATCATGTAACGAGAGGTCATAGCTGAAGTAATCTGTAAATCTCAGTAGAAACTTGTATCAGTGCTTTAAGTGCTAGATGTTTGTTTTAATGTTTGTTTATTTTGAAAGAGAGAGAGAGAGCAGGGGAGGGGCAGAGAGAGAGAGAGAGAGAGAGAGAGAGAATCCCAAGCCAGCCCCTCACTGTCAGTGCAGAGCCCTACATGAGGCTCAGTTTCACAACCCTAAGATCATGACTTGAGCTGAAATCAAGAGTTGGATGCTTAACTGACTGAGCCACCCAGGTGCCCGTAGATGTTTGTTTTCAGGGAGAAAGGGTCCAAATCCTCTTCAAGTACTAATCAGCTGAAGGGATTTTTTTTTCCCTATTTAACTGTGTCTACTGGGAAGTTTTCTGAAAATAAGCTTGAGCTGTTATCTGATATTTACATTAAAATGTAACTTTATCACCTCAAGTATATTATAATCTTCCTGTCAATTTAGGTATCATACCTGGTGTGGTCTGGCTTGTTTGCTTTACTCTAAGCAGCTTCACTTCCACCCAGGAATTGCCTCCTGCTAGTAACGTGGCTCCTTGCCACTAACTTCCTGAGGATCCTACTAGTTTCCATTACTATGAACTCATCACTGTCTGTTCTTTCATGGACCCAGTGTGGCACTTCTGACTGGGGAGATTAAGGTTCATGGCCCAACACTATCTTGTTAAAATTGAGTTTTATTTACAGAGCACTTAGTTCATATGAGGCCTGTTACAGAAGTCCCCCCAAAAGCCCCTCTCATCCCATTTGTTTCTCCCTAGGGACAGCCACTTTTAGTTCTTACAGGAGTCTTGGAATCTTGAGTTGTTTGAAGCCCTCCCTCTGAACAAGATATAGATTTTTTTTTCTTGAATTGTTGCTATGATTTAGTCTCCTTGGTTATCTTGGATCTTTCTTTCAGAAATACCTATTTTATTTTTTTCCTGGAAAATAGGCTATTTTTATAATTTTTCCTGTACTTGCCATTTTCTACTTCCTGGATTTCCTCAACTTTCGTATTGGCTCTCATGGTGGTATGCTTTGTTTTGTCTTGTTTTCCTCTCATGGTTTAAATTCCCAAGAGCTCTTTCTCATTCTCGGAATGTTCCATTTTATAACATTCTGTACTGGTTTGGTAAGTGTATTGTCTTACCTTTCTGAGGATGTTAATGATAGCTTTTATGTTTTCATTCCCCTGTAGAGTCAGTATTTGTTCCAAGATACTTTTGTCTGTTTGGGGTGTTTTCTTTTGTTTTTGTTTTTGTTTTGGTTTTTTTTTTTTTTTATGATTTATTTTTTAGAGAGAAAGAGAGAAACAGTGTGAGCAGGGGAGGGGCAGAAGGAGAGGGAGACACAGAATCTGAAGCAGGCTCCAGACTCTGAGCTGTCAGCACAGAGCCCGATGTGGGGCTGGAACCTACCAGCTACAAGATCATGACCTGAACCAAAGTCGGGTGCTTAACCGACTGAGCCACCCAGGTGCCCATTGTCTGTTTGGTTTTGGTTTCCATCTCTCATATTAGAGGCTTTCCTTGGGTGTCTGGCGATCATTGACTGCCTGCTTGTGGTTAAGAGTGGGTCTCTGCACAGCAGCACTTGGGTGATGTGGTCTTTACTGTCATGTGACTTAGCTGTACCATAACACTGGGACCCTACACATCACTATATTGAAGTCTGTTCTCATGTGCTAGTCAGATTTCCCAGAGAAGACTCTTTCAGTCTGCTGCCTAGAAGATAGAATTCTGGCTACCAGCCTTTCAGGGGCCAGGTGGGAGGAAAAAACTGAATGTCTCAATAGTTTGTAAATACTCACCAGATCCCCTTTTTCCACCTAGTCCCCATCTCAACCTTACCTGGTATCCCCTAACTCAGAGACCTTCTGTTCCACCTTTTTCAGGAAATAACCCTCTCTTTTTCTGGTTTGGGTGGTGGCAAGGAGCATGTTGACTACCTGTGCAGAATAAGGAAAGGATTCCACTTGTTCTTTAAACTGACTTTGTTTTTCCTGTTTTTAGCTCCATTTTCATCTCTGCTTTCAGAGATACTTGAGGCCACCAGTTGTTTTGAGGGGTGTTATGGTATAAATTGGGTTGATTCTCCTCTTTCCTGACTGTGACTTAGGATTTATTTTCTTGGGTCTAGTAAGTAATATCCTACTCACTCATCTACATTACAGCTTCTGAATTTTTCTGACTATTGTTGTCTCTCTTTTAGTTCCCTTTGTCCTGGAAAATTGTATTTCAGGTTTAAAAAGCCACTGAGTTTAAAAAAAAAAAAAAAAGATTCTTTGTCCTTGTGACATTCTGCCTTTTAAGATGATCTCTGTTACTGCGTCAAGTAGTGGGATGTCAAGAAGAAACAGAATCTAATGTGTGTGTTCAGTACTATCTTTAACTGAAAGTCCCAGGCATTTGTCTTTAACAGACATTTTACTGGAGAAGGAGGCTAGTTGGTAGGGTAATAGGAAGAACTTGCACTGTCTTCCTTGTTGTAATGAAAAGTGAATGAAGGAACTTTTTGGTATTGAGATGATTTCTTTCATCTTCTAGGACTTTCTATCTCTTCTGAACGTCTTTCTCAAAGACTTAGGACACCTAAGTCTGTCAGCAAAGCTGTGTCTGAGAACAGGTCTAAGATGGGCGTTCTGAGACAAACTGTGTCACCACAGAATCCTGATCCTTCAAGTACCACATGTGGACATGTGGATAAGGAGACTTTGCTTTCAACTATTCCTAAAAACAGGTATTCCTTCATGTGTTATTATCTAGACTATAACAGATGCTGACATTAAATATCATTTCAGATTGTTAACCTGGTAAAATATGCAAGACCTGTATTTTTTATTAGATTTCACAATGACCCTGTGACATATAGAAAATACTTCTGTTTCCTAAATGAGGGAACTAAGGCTTACAATTTCTGATCGGTAATTGGTTATATTTAGATGGGCAGAATAAATTCTGCAGAACTAAGAAGAAAGGAAACAATACAGTGTCCTTTGGTGTTAAACACATTGTGGCTTTGGTGCTTGATAAATCTGAGCTCAAAACCAGCTCTATGGCATACATACTAGCTGTGAAACTTCGGGATAAGTTAACTCACTTAGCTTCATTTTCATCATTTACAAAACAGCAGTGTTTGATGCCTCCCTACAGGGTCCTTGAGAGGTAGGCACTTTTGTACTTTCTATAGAAAGTACCTTGAGATTGCTATCTTGACAGATAACAGAGCATAAATAAGGGAGAGCTAATGTGTACTGAAGAATTATGGGCTAGACATGGTTCTAGGTTATTAACATGTATTATCTCATTTAATTCTCAAAACAACCCTGTGAGGTATTAGATCTCCATTTTTCAAGTTAGTAACTTGAAAAGTTAGTAACTTACCCAAATTCAGCTTATAATTGGTAAAATTGGATGCTCCCTGTATTCTTTCTGCTACAAATGCATCAAAATTATCTATATAGTCCTTGTTGGTGGAACATAAAGATACCAGAAATCTGATAGGAAAAAAAGATACTTTAAGGTAAGTAGGAAATAAAATTATCATCTGGAGCCAAGAGAGGACTATTGGATTTATTATTAATCTGGAGACGGGATAGCATTGAATACTTAGCCATCACAGCAGAGAAGGCTGTCAAAAAAGTAAAATAAAGAACACCTACGAATTGAAGTAGAGGAAACAAATGAAAGTTTTTGCTCTTAAATATTTCATGGAACATATTTTAAGATTTCTAATTTTTAGTATAAACCAAGGTATATTTAACCTTTGTGGGAACTAAATATTCTAGAAATCTGGGTTATAAAATACCAATTTATTGTCATTTCTTAAATGCAAGTTACTTTGCTTTATATATCTCTAGTTTAATCTTGTGCTGAGAAGGTCCATAATTGTATTTAAGTGATAATACAAGTACTCTTTAAAAAATCTTTTACTTAATTCCCAAAAATAATCCTGAAAGAGCAACTTACACATAAACAACTTTGTGAGGTAAAGGCAACATGAAGTTGAAAACTGGAAAAATAGGATTTTTTTTTAAAAAATGACTTGCAAGAGGTTGAGACAGATATTTCTAATGAATACAAGTTATGAACTTTGAGATTGGAATATATTATGCTGTAGCGAACAAGTGAATGTAGCCAACTCCAGCTATAGGTAACTGAGTTGTTGCTTCCACACTCCCAGGAGTTGGCTTTATTCTAACCTTTCTCTAGTATGTGTGTAGCTCTCGATTTGACTGAGGTTCAAAAGATTGCTGGTGGACTGAACAGCATGGTAACCGGCTGTGAGCTTTCTGGTTTTTGTGGCCATCCTGCTTGTAGCTGTGGTCCACAACTAGCCTATTTGGACCAGGTCTGATCTTGGACCGGATCCATCTTTGACTCATGAGGGACAATATCAAAACACAAGTAAAAAGATAGCAGTGTGTTTAATTATCTGATCACAGTGCTGCTTTTTTCTTTTTTTTGGAACAGCATAGAAGATACTCCGTGTCCTGGATTACAAGATTTAATCGAAGTAAATTATGTAAGTTCGATTCCAGTGTAATAGATAGCAGTTTATGTCATTATGTATAGTAACTCCGTAAACCACTCCCAGAATTTCCATTCTGGAAATCTAAATCTAAATCAGTCATATAAAATGATACTTCTTGTTTTAAAGACCTTTGGCTTGTTTGAAACTATAGTGCCATTTTGTGTTCTTTAACTGCCATCAAAATTATTATTGTAAATAAAGTTTTATTATAACCCAACCACACTTACATATTATATCTGGCTACTTTCACAGTACAGCGGTAGAGTTGAGTAGTTGTGGCAGAGATTCTGTGGTTCACAAAGCCTAACATACTTATCATCTGGCCCTGCACAAAAAAATGTTTGCCAGTCACTAAATTGGAGTATCATAGACACTTGCTGAGAAAGTTTCCTTCAATCATACTGTTGCTATAATATTCTTTGAACTAATTGTTCAAGAAGCAACATAGTGGGATTTACAATGTTCTTTAGCCTATGTTCCAAATGTCATTCTTCTGTTTTTATTTTGAATAGCAACAAAACTTTTTCTATTTGTTCCAATTTTTGGTAATTAAATGTAAAAGTATTTTTTTACTTCCAGGGTACAAACAAGATAAGCTTTGAGATGGATCGTTTACCCAGTGAAAGAATGAGTTTGCCTCTACCTGCTGGTGAAGTGAGAGATGATATTAATGATAACAAAAAGGAAGAAATTTCAGATGATGTGGAAGGAATGGAACTAAATTCTTCGGTTACAGCACAGGATGTTTTAATGAGCAGCCCTGAAAAAAATACAGCATCACAAAATAATATCTTACAGGAAGAGGAAACTAAAATTTCTCAGTCAGGTGAGGTCTTTTAAATATATTTAGATGACACTTTGTTAAATAAATGAATTTGGACTAATACACAGATTATCGTAAATACTTCAGGGTACCAGTTTCTAAGAATAAGTGTTGAAAAACTGGACATTCATAGTAAATACCTTATGAGAATTAGTATGTGTTGTAGAATCCCACTCTACACCTCAAACCTTTTGAAGTAGACCTATTAAAAACTAATCCATGTTGGAACTAAGTAGCGTTTCGCATCAGACCTATTTGCAGTCTTCATTGTTTGTGCAGACTCAGAGAAATTCCCTGAAGTTTATTATTTTTTTACTTCACGTCCTTTTCAACGCACATCCTCAAACCTTTCTTCAGAATGCCCTATTTTTCTTCCATATTGCCTTTTTCCTATCTACTTTGTTATGACTGTTCTGCAATACGAAATGGCTCTTGTATTTTTGTTATAGTATAATGTGCGATAGTTTCACCTGCTGTTTTCATCTGCTCCTCAATGGTGTTTTTCTGGCTGGGGCCTAAAGCAAAATAAACATAACCTTGGCCAGACATTTAATGTACTCCAGCTAGCATCTTTCAGGTACCTTGTTTTTTTTAATCCCCTAAACTTTGGTTTATTACCTGTTTATTATAAAAGGATGTAACTCAGGAATAGCCATGTGAAAGAGATGCATAGGGCAAGGTATGGGGAAAGGGTACAAAGCTTCTATACCCTCCAAATGCACCACTCTCCCCGAATCTCCAGATATTCACCAACCTGGACGCCCAGTGGTACCTTTAATATCACAAACGTGAGATTTGTTTGTAGAAGACTCTTTATACTGAATTTAAGGGTAAGAATTTTACTAAAAAATTCAAGTACATTTTTAAAAATGCAATAGCACTGGGGCACCTGGGTGGCTCAGTCGGTTAAGCATCGGACTTCAGCTCAGGTCATGATCTCATGGTTCGTGGGTTCGAGCCTGCGTTGGTCTCTGTGCTGACAGCTTAGAGCCTGGAGCCTGCTTCAGATTCTGTGTCTCCCTTTCTCTCTGCCATTCCCCTGCTCAAGTTCTGTCTCTCTCTCTCAAAATTAAATAAACATTAAGGGAAAAAAAATGCCACAGCATAAGATGACCTATGTTTTTGTTATAGCATTTCATATATGGAACTTTTTGTCTTTTTCAGGTGTTGTCCATTTCTAACCCTTGACTGTGAGGATATTCTTTAAAAGTTAAAAATTATTTTTTGTTTTTCAGTACTGTTTGATACTAAAAGTCTCACTACTGAATGCCATCTTCTTGATTCGGTAAGTTTTCCAACTTAATTTGAAAAATTCCTTTATATTCTAGATTTGTTTTATAAAATGGTACTACTCACTTTTCAGTATATGTGCAAAGTTGGTTTAAAATTTCCATGTTTTTGTTGCATGTACTGTGAAATCCATTTGTTATCCATGTTTATATACTTTAAAATATAGCATATTCTAATACTAAATTCTGAAGATTTATTTCCCAAAACATTTATGTTTCAAATTTGTTATGACAAACTGGCTTAATACTTATATATCTAATATGTAGCTTGGCTTATGCTGGGTGTTTCTAAGTGATGCAAGAAAAAATAAGGCAAGGTTTCTGCCTTTAGAAATGTACAGTTAGGAAGATAATGTCTATCCTACCTTCAGTTATCATTGGTTATTTTCATTTTAATTCTTTTAGATTACTATATTTATGTTGTATTCTGTTTAGAGGCTCCCCAGCCTTTACTTTTGCTGACCTCTTGCCTCTGTATCTAGTTTAAACCTTGACCCTTCTGTGAAGCCTTCCTAGAAAAGCTCTCATCTCTCCCCTATTGATTTATATATAGAGATATAGGTGTACAATGCACACATTTAATCTCTTATTAATAGTGTAATATGAGTATATTATATTCCTGAAATGGATTATAATTTTGGGAATCTATTTCCCTTATGAACTGTAAATTCCTCTTTAGGCAGAGCTGTCTGATTCATGTTCATGATGCTGTCACTGGCATGAATGAAAGAGTGCTTTCTTGCTTACTAAGTGTTTACGGCACTGGTTTTCAGCCCTACCCCCAGATATTTTTATTCCAACAGTCTGGAGTAGGACCATTATCAGGTGATTCTAATGTGTAGCCAGGTTGACAACCCTGGTTTATAGCCTTACCTTGAAATTTTCCAGGGCCAGCTGCTAAAATAGGTCAGGAAATGGTCTTGGTTTGCTAATCTTTGATCTCAAAATATAAAAAATTCATTAAGGCAAATGTAGGATAAAAGAACAATAATTTTGTTAACCTCATGAAGCCTGGCAAATACTTGGCTTCCTTAAGCCCCTAATTCCTTAAGGACTTCTGTATATGTTGGCCTTCATTATTTTCAAAGATGCCCTCTTTATGTTCAGGCTTCTGTGCTGCCTTGCGTCTCAGCAGAATGAAGTGTATCATTATGGCCCATACTCGGTGCTTTCTTGATCTTAGAGTCAGGGATTTCAGCATAAGGCCAATTTATACAAATCTGATATAATCCTGTTCCCAGATATGAACTCCGAATGCTTGGTTCTGACATATATGATATTATAATTAAATCTGGAAATTAATGTATCATAATATTTCATTTTGTACTAATACTATGATTAAAAGTGCTTCACAGTTATCTATCTTCTATATTATCTTGTTGATAAATCTTAGTACTTTATTTATTTTTTATTTTTTTTTTAACGTTTGTTTATTTTTGAGAAGAGAGAGACAGAGCATGAGCGCGGGAGGAGAGAGAAAGAGGGAGACACAGAATCTGAAACAGGCTCCAGGCTCTGAGCTGTCAACACAGACCCCACACGGGGCTCGAACTCACAGACCGCGAGATCATGACCTGAGCCAAAGTCGGGTGCTTAACCGACTGAGCCACCCGGGCGCCCCAATTCTTAGTACTTTAGAATTTAGTCTCCCTGTGAATTCTTTTCCACTTTCATAAATATTAGAACTTAGACTTTTTTTATTTTATATTTTTATAGGTCCACCTATCTATTATAGACCCAGATTATTAGTCTGTAGCATCACTTGAACCTGAAATAGGGCTCAAGGGGGAACAAAAGAAACAGATTCTAGCAGGATCACATTAGTAAAAAGCCTATTAAGTATAGTTATATGGATTAGGACTTGTGGAATCTGTGTAAGTGGCTTAAGATATGGCCTTAATTTTATTCATCCTACATATACTGCTGAAGTACATTTACATATTACTAGTCACCTTTAAGGCATATATACCTGATATACCTTTTCAATTAAAAAAGTATATATTGAAATTAGATCTACTGCCGGGGCGCCTGGGTGGCTCAGTCAGTTAAGCGGCCGACTTCAGCTCAGGTCATGATCTCGCAGTCCATGAGTTCGAGCCCCACGTCAGGCTCTGTGCTGACAGCTCAGAGCCTGGAGCCGGTTTCAGATTCTGTGTCTCCCTCTCTCTGACCCTCCCCCGTTCATGCTCTGTCTCTCTCTGTCTCAAAAATAAATAAACGTTAAAAAAATAAAAAAAAAAAAAAAGAAATTAGATCTACTGGAAAGTAGCAAATTCATTGTGCTAGTAATAATTGTATTATTATATACAAAACGTGTTATTTTTGGGGCGCCTGGGTGGCGCAGTCGGTTAAGCATCCGACTTCAGCCAGGTCACGATTTCGCGGTCCGTGAGTTCCAGCCCCGCGTCAGGCTCTGGGCTGATGGCTCAGAGCCTGGAGCCTGTTTCCGATTCTGTGTCTCCCTCTCTCTGTGCCCCTCCCCCGTTCATGCTCTGCCTCTCTCTGTCCCAAAAATAAATAAACGTTGAAAAAAAAAAATTAAAAAAAAAAAAAACAAAAAAAAACCCGTGTTATTTATGTTATTAATTAACCTATTAAATTGCATTGTTGAAGACTTAATTGGTGAAAGACATGATGTAGTGACTTCTCTGAATTTATTCTCCAGCCAGGCCTAAACTGTGGTAATACATTCACTCAGGTGGAGAGGAGACATCCAGATCATGGCAGACACATTTCCTTTGGTGGTAACTTGATTACCTTTTCACCTCTAAGGCCCCTCAGTGAAGAACATCCAGAAGAATTTTGAATTTAAAAATGAATCCAAATTTTTTTTTTTTCATATTATCAGTGCTGTGATATATTCTTAGCATTTTGAAAAATTAAAGAGTATGTATTTGTGTTCACTTCTATTCAATTTATATAGTGTCATAAAATTTTTTAACATTCCGTGTTCATCAAAGTTTGTTTTAGATACTATAGTGTTTTTCAAGGGAAGTGGGAATATTTTGTACATTAACTATGCAGAATAAAAAATGTACATCACCTCGCCTCTCTTGTTTAAAATGTATAAGCTTAAAGCTAAGTGTACTAACATAGAGCTTATGAACATTCTTCAGTTTAATCAAAATATAATATTACTTTGACAGAAATATTTGCATCTTTTTATACTTTATTTTTAGTTTGGACTCTTAAATTTGTTGATGTCAGGGGCGCCTGGGTGGCTCAGTTGGTTAAGCATCCGACTTTGACTCAGGTCATGATCTCGCGGTCTGTGAGTTCGAGCCCTGCGTCAGGCTCTGTGCTGACAGCTCAGAGCCAGGAGCCTGTTTCAGATTCTGTGTCTCCCTCTCTCTGACCCTCCCCCATTCATGCTCTGTCTCTCTCTGTCTCAAAAATAAATAAACGTTAAAAAAAAAAAATTTGATGTTAAACAGCTTTGCATATTGCATTTTCCAGGGTGTACTGTGTTTCTTTTCTTTTTTTTTTTTTTTTAATTTTTTTTCAACATTTATTTATTTTTGGGACAGAGAGAGACAGAGCATGAACGGGGGAGGGGCAGAGAGAGAGGGAGACACAGAATCGGAAACAGGCTCCAGGCTCTGAGCCATCAGCCCAGAGCCCGACGCGGGGCTCGAACTCACGGACCGCGAGATTGTGACCTGGCTGAAGTCGGACGCCCAACCGACTGCATCACCCAGGCGCCCCGTTTACTGTGTTTCTTTAAATGAGATTTCTGCAATCTAAAGTCAGTTTACATGCTGAAGTTTCAAATGCTTAAACTATTAGAGGGGCTCATTAAATCTTTCCCTTTTTGTTTTCATTTTCCCCTTGATGTGACTGACAACCTAAGGAGATGCCTTTTTCCCTTGAAGAAAATTATATCAATCAATCACTTAATGTGTTTGAAATATTTTCTCTTTTATAAAACTCTTTATTATAAGATTGTAGACAACAGGGCCATGAGAATAACAGAGTACCAAGAAGAGTCATAGTAGCTAAAGCTTGTAATCAGACCTGGTTCCAGTTATTTCTGCCTCTCAATAAGTTAGGATTGGAGGCATTAGCCAAACAAGCAGCAACTTTATAGATAAACTTGTAATATTAGGGGTTTTCAAAAAGAAAAGAAACACATCCACTTCTGTTATCAGAGAAAGGTATGTTAGGCTTGTGGGAAAGATAGTATTTATTATCAAGTTCATATGAGCAGTTAGGCTATGTGAGGTGTCGGCTTAGAAAAATGTCCTTAGAATGCCTAGTCTTACCAAAGAGAAAAGCAGCTCCAATAGCCAGTTAATGAATAATTCAAGCAAGACATGCAGAACAAAGAAGCATATGTTTTAAGGGCCCAGGCATATAAGCATGCAAAAGAGGTTGGTGCAAGGTAACCCAAAGACTTAGAATCTATATAAAGCAATATGCAACATAACAATAAAATAATTTGCCCTCAAGGATGAAGCAGATGAGAATAAAAACAATGGCAGTAAACATGATTTTTTTTTTTTTTTGTAGATTTAGTAAGATGTACTATTCAGAGAACTTTTGGCTGTTTAGTAATAGTAAAATGAACTCAAACTAATTTAATAACAAGGTTTACTTATTTTTAAATGTTTATTTCAGAGAGAGAGAGAGAGAGAGAGAGAGAGAGAGAGAGAATCTTAAGCAGGCTCCACGCCCAGTGTGGAGCCCAATGCAGGGCTTGATCTCATAGCTGTGAGATCATGACCTGAGCCGAAATCAAGAGTCAGATGCTTAATAAACTGAGCCACCCAGGAGCCCCAACAAGCAAGTTTATTATTTTCATGAGTTGTCAGGGTGATTCCAGACACTTTGCAATCAACAACTCAATGATAGTCAAACATTCTATTCATAGTTCATTCTGTTATCCTTGGTGTCAGCTTATCTTTGGCTGAGTCCTTTTGGGGTCACAAAATGGCTGCCAGTTGTAATCAGAGTATGTATATTCTTTCCTTTAGTCTGGTTAGGCCATCTAATGCCACATCTCCGTTTGCAATTTAGCCAGGGATTGTCTTTACCTAGTCAGGATTCCCTATTTTATCTAGGATTATACCTGAATAAAACTGTGACTATTAGGAAGCAGGGAATGGATGGGTAGCAGCCATCAATTTGCCCTACAACTAGACAGTGTTCTTGGGCTATTGGACTCTAGAATTATGAGGTATTAGGCAAATCCTTAAAGTTATAATGAAGGAATATAGCTGGTTAGAACAAACATCTTTCCAAAAATGAAAAAAAAAAAAAAAAGGAATTTCCATTTATTGAGAACCTACCACTATATAACAACCCCTTTGCAAACAATATTTATTCAACAATCACAGTAACCCTACAAAAGACGTATTACCATTTTATAGACAAAGGAACCAAGGCTCAGGACTTCAGTAATTTTGTGTAAACCAAGTCCCTTCTTTTTTCCATAGCTTTTCCACTTAGCAAGTTTTTCCACTTAATCATAGCTGTGGAATAGTCAAGATCAGAATGTTAGAGTAAGGAATTAACATAGTTTTCTTTTTTTTTGAGAGAGAACACACGGGAGGGAGGGGCAGAGAGAGGGAGAGAGAATTCCAAGCAGGCTCCATGCTATCAGTGTAGAGCCCGATGTAGGGGCTCGAACTCATGAACTGTGAGATCATGACCTGAGCCAAAATCGAGTTGGATGCTTAACTGACTGAGCCACCCAGGTGCCCCAACATAGTTTTCCAAATAAGATGTGATGTACTGCTCACATCCCTCTTTAGGACGGAAAGATTTTTTTCCTTTAATTGCTAGAAGTGTTTCTAAACAGGCTTCAGGTACCATCCCTGTGTGAAAACTACCTCAGGTGAAGACAGCCACTTCACCCAAGATCATACTGTTTCTCAGATGGCTTGTATTTACTCACTGATCAAAGTGTCCTCTTGACAGCTCCAAAGGATCATCCCAGCTTCAGAACCCCTGCAGGGTGGGCTGAGGCATTGATGCCCAACTTCTTCCTCTGCCCAGTTGTGTGCTTTCTCATCCCGAGTTGTTAATTGTGAGATTCTCCGCCATAAACCTATTGTGTTCTAATCTCTGCTTCCTGAGGAACCCACCTTGTAATAATAAAATATCTAGGAGGTGGTAGTATAGAAACAATAGACCAAACAATATTTTGATCTTTTGAAGTGCTATGACTACATCCTAGTTTTGAAATTGTGTTAATCTTTGGGCTTGCTGATAATGAGGAAGGGCAGAAAGGCATGGTTGAGAATGTTGGCAATGGGAACTATTAATTCTCAAGCTTATTATAGATCAATTAAGAGCTTTTTTCCTTTATAAATATAATATTTCCTAAAAACCAAGAGAACTTACAGCAAGGTTTCAAAACATCTATATTTGAAAACAGCTAAGTATAGTTTAGAAAGAGAAAATAGGAATGAAAAGAAACACACCAGAACGCTAACAGTAAAAAAACAAAACAAAAAAAACCTAAACTTTTTCTTTTTTTCTTATTTTCTGAATATATATTTCCTTAAGTAAGAGAATGGGAGAATGATTTCCTTGCAGTATCTTCTGGTTTTTATGGAAACGCACAGAGGTTAAAATACTATTTTCTTATTTTAGCAAGCATAGGAAGCTTTGGGAGACTCTAATGCAGTATTAATATTGCTACATATTCCTTTTCCACTGAGTCCATTATGCATTATCAAGAATAAATTGGCCCATGCCTAGCTGGCTCAGCCAGTGGAGTGTGCGACTCTTGATCTCAGGGTTGTGAGTTTGAGCCCCATGTTGCGTGCAGAGGTCACTTAAAAAAAAAAAATCTTTAAAAAAAAAAAAAGAATAAATTGCCCCAATTAAATGACATATGAAGACAGGTAACTCTTAGAATGTTTATTAAATGAGTGATTCACAAGAAGGACATTGATGAATAAAGGTAAAATTTTTCAGTCAGTAAACATGAGATTTAAATGTCTAAGGGTTCATATTCAATTTCATTTTTTTAAATCTTCCCCTGTAAGATTATATCATTGTGTGTGAAGCACTGGTGAGATCTATGTCACCAGAAATTCCCAGTTTGCTGATTTCGTGGAGATTTTTCATCCGATGATTGTACTGCAACAAGTGAGCATCATTGACCGCAACCTTGAAGTGGTCAGATTCAACCAGCACTTGTATCTGAAATGGCACATACACAAAACTGTTAGGAATGCTCATTTATGTCAAAACCAGTCTGGCTTGAGCTCAGAATGTCCCATAGCTCATCTGTATGATCATCTGTGGAACTGACTGAAGTCCAAAGAAGTGACTTTGCAGTCAAAATAGACTCCAGATATTTAAAGATTTAAGCAAAAGAAAATGAAAAAAATGATAAAGGTGAAGCTATAAAGGAAAAGTTTAATAATGTGTCTACAGGGGCGCCTGGGTGGCGCAGTCGGTTAAGCGTCCGACTTCAGCCAGGTCACGATCTCGCGGTCCGTGGGTTCGAGCCCCGCATCGGGCTCTGGACTAATGGCTCAGAGCCTGGAGCCTGTTTCCGATTCTGTGTCTCCCTCTCTCTCTGCCCCTCCCCCGTTCATGCTCTGTCTCTCTCTGTCCCAAAAATAAAATAAACGTTGAAAAAAAAAATTTTTTTTTAAATAATGTGTCTACATAAAAACAAAGTCTTTGTATGCCCAACACCTAAAAGTAAAAATACAAACACACCAAGTGTTGGTGAGGATGTGTAGAAAAAGGAACCCTTGTGCATGGGAATGTAAATTGGTACAGCCACTGTGGAAAACACTATGGAGGTTCCTCAAAACATTAAAGACAGAAATACTATATGATCCAGTAATTTCACTACTGGGTATTCACCCAAAGAAAATGAAAAACACTAGTTCAAGAAGATATATGCACCCCTATGTTTACTGCAGCATTATTTATAATAGCCAAGATATGGAAGCAACACAAGTGTGTATCCGTAGATGAACAGATAAAGATGTGGTATATATATACAATAGAATATTACTCAGCTATTAAAAAGAATGAAATTTTGCTGTTTGCAGCAATGCAGACAGACCTAGAGTGTATTATGCTAAATGCAATAAGTCAGAGAGGGGCGCCTGGGTGGCTCAGGCGGTTAAGTGTCCGACTTCAGCTCAGGTCATGACCTCACGGTTCGTGAGTTCAAGCCCCGTGTCGGGCCCTATGCTGGCAGCTTGGAGCCTGGAGACTGCTTTGGTTTCTGTCTCTGTCTCTCTCTGCCCCTCCCCTGCTCGTGCTGCCTCTCTCTCTCTCAAAAATAAATAAACGTTGAAAATTAAAAAAAAAAAGAAAGACAAATACCATGATTTCATTTATTGCAATCTAAAAAACAATTCAAAGAAAGAAACAAATGAACAAAAAGCAGAAACAGACCCATAAATACAGAAAACAAACTGGTGGTTGCCAGAGGGGAGAGGGATACAGGGATGGACAACATGGGTGAAGGGGAGTGGGAGGTACAGGCTTCCAGTTATGGGATGAATAAGTCACTGGGATAAAAAGTGCAACATAGGGAACACAGTCAATGGTACTGTAATAGTGTTGTATGGTGACACACGGTAGCTGCATTTGTGAGCACAGCATGACACATAGAGATGTTGATCACTATGTTGTATACCTGAAACTAACGTAACACTGTATGTCAACTGTACTTCAATAAATAAATAAACATACTAAAGTAGAACTCCTCTAGTAAAGTGGCAAATGCCGTGAAGATCAATAACAACCAGTTCTGGCAAGAGCAATGGGAACACTTCCCAATAATTAGTAGCGAGCACATTTATCCTTACATCCTTTTGGAAGCGGCACTTTGGCAATATCTTACCTAAATTTTAAATATGTACACTTGTGGAATAAAATTATTCTTCTAGGAAGCAAAGATATGGACAGTTTTTACAGTATTTTAGTAAAACAAGCCTTCCAGGTTTTATTCATTTAGAATATTTACATACTCCAAATTATCAATAGGGTACTTGTTGAATTATCACATATCTCAATAGTTGAAATACTATTAAGTAACCATGTTTTATTTGCTTGTTTTTGAAAGAAAGCGTGTGAGAGAGCACGAGCAGGGGAGGGGCAGAGGGAGAAGAAGAGAGAGAATCTTAAGCAGGCTCCACGCCCAGTGTGAGGTCATAACCTGAGCCAAAATCAAGAGGCAGACACTTAACCGACTGAGCCACCCAGGAGCCTCTGTTTTGTTTTTTATTTTTTTATTTTTATTTATTTATTTTTTAACATTTATTTTTGAGACAGAGAGAGACAGAGCATGAACGGGGGAGGGTCAGAGAGAGGGAGACACAGAATCCGAAACAGGCTCCAGGCTCCGAACTGTCAGCACAGAGCCCGACATGGGGCTCGAACTCACAGACCGCGAGATCATGACCTGAGCTGAAGTCAGCCGCTTAACTGACTGAGCCACCCAGGCGCCCCTTGTTTTGTTTTTTAAAGAAGGCTTCACATCCACAGCACAGAGCCCAACATAGGGCTTGAACTCACAACCCTGAGATTAAGACCTGAGCTGAGATTAAGAGTCAGACACTTAACTGACTGAGCCATCTAAGTGCCCCAAAGTAAAAATGTTCTACTATGAAAAGATGTCCACGGAATGTAGAATATGGTCCTTATAAGTCCCTGCCCTTGAGGAGTTTACAGTCTAGCTATTAGTAGACTCTCTACTCTACAAACCACTCTACTCTCAACGCAACACTGTGGGCCTAATATTTGTTGCAGCAGTGCTTAAAAATGAAAAGTATGTTGGGATGCCTGGTTGGCTTAGGCAGTAGAGCATGTAACTTTTGATCTCAGGGTCATGAGTTCAGGGGTAGAGATTACTTAATAAATAAAAGTTTTTTTAAATAAAGTAGATAGGGGCGCCTGGGTGGCGCAGTCGGTTAAGCGTCCGACTTCAGCCAGGTCACGATCTCGCGGTCCGTGAGTTCGAGTCCCGCGTCAGGCTCTGGGCTGATGGCTCGGAGCCTGGAGCCTGTTTCCGATTCTGTGTCTCCCTCTCTCTCTGCCCCTCCCCTGTTCATGCTCTGTCTCTCTCTTTCCCAAAAATAAATAAACGTTGAAAAAAAAAAAATTAAAAAAAATAAATAAATAAAGTAGATAAATAGTGTGTTGTATGTCATAGAAAATACTAGAAAGATACTGACCAAGGTGCAACCTTTGTGAGGTTGGGGGAAAGGAGAAACGATGGAGAACTTTTTAATTTGAAAACCTATACATTTTTTCATAAAGCAAACATGCATTAATTTTAGAAGTTAACAAAATTAGTTTTGATTGCTATGCCAACTACGCTGTATTAAAGAACTAATAACTTTAATAACTAATAACTTCTCAGCCCAACTGTACCATCAAGACTTTCTGCCTTTTTTATTAAAGACGCTATTTTTCTCATTTCCAGAAAAGCTTAAACTCAAAGGTGTAGCAACAGGGACAATGGTGAAATGCGTGAATGGAGTTGGGGAGTGTGGAGTCCTGCTGAGCCTGGTCCTAAGATGAGGAGCAGATGTTCTAGTTAGGTCTCCCGGGACAGTTGATAAAAAATTCAGTTCAAATGCATTGTGGTTTTAGAGTGATTCCCCATGAAAAATATACATTATCAATATATAATAGTAGCAATAACTTACTTTGAATGGTTTACCACTTTCAAATGGGAAAGTTGATTGTCTTTCTTCCTTTCCCCATAAATTCTCCAGCTTTGTGTTGCAAACAATGACTCTCTTGTTGTCCTCATTGAAGCGTGGGTTAAAGTGGAAAGCAACATCATTCCCTCTCTTGAAATCTAAAGCAAGTCTGTTTAAACCAAAGACCAGAATTAGTAAAATGATTCAAGTTGTACATATGTATCAAGTGAAGAACATAGGGTTTTTTTAATGTTTGTTTATTTTTGAGACACACACAGAGAGAGAGAGGGGGCATGAGAAGGGGAGAGGACAATGAGAATTCCAGGCTCCGTGCCGTCAACACAGAGCCTCACATAGGGCTCAAACCTATGAACCTTGAGATCATGACCTGAGCAGAAACCAAGAGTCAGACACTCAACCAACTGAGCCACCTAGGCGCCCCAAAGAACATATAATTTTCTAAAGAGCAAATCAGTTTATAAATTCAGGGACATTTTCTAAACAGGAAGTAAATAAACCAGAGTATGGCTTCAAATTGGAACGTATACTAGGCCAAGTATTTGATGTACTCTTGTAGTATCTGAAAGTAAGTAAGGCAGTATGTGTTCCATTGTTTTACCTCATTGTCTTTGGTCACATCATTGTATTCAGCTATCATTCCCTCTTTACTGCCTCTACTATGAAAATTCTTCAAGGTTTCCTTATGTAAGTTTAGGGCCACTTTATGCTTTACATGGCAAATAATAATGCTTACCTCTTCCCTGCCCTCCCAAGCTGCTTTTAATACCTATGAAAGGCAGGCCAGTCAAATAAATAAAAGCTATCGAATACCTGCCTTCCTTATAGTTAACCAAAAACCTAAGTCCTAAAATAACAAGAATGAGACAACATAATGTTCGGTATCCTGTTGCTAAGTTGTGAGGTCATGGCGATAAATGTGTTAAACATTCCATGATGTGAAGTGGAATTAATGGAAGTCCTGGCTTAACTTTTTGACCTTATTCCTTCTCCTTGGCTGTTAATGCAAACATAAGTCCTCGGACTGTTAGAGTATTAACTCTATCCCTCAGCTTCTCAAAATGTGCTCCCTAGAGTACTAACATCAGAATCAGCTGGTGTTGTTGTTTTAAAGCAAGGTCTACACTCTAGACCTATTAACAATGATTCCTTGGGTTGTTTCATTTACCCAGTAACAGACATATACAGCCACAAATGTATCTTCCAATATTAAATTCACAGGGAGAGGGTCAAAATAGACGACAACAGAATTAGTATTTGACTAAAAATTCCAATGGCTGTATTTTCTCTACAGTGAAAAGGAAGATCTTGCCATCTCTGCCACCTTAAGCATTCTTTTTTTCATGTAATTCCTCACACAGATTTTGCAGAAGCAAGCAACCATTTTTTTTTCTGTTTACTATCCTCTTAATCATTTCAACCAAAATTAGTTTTAATCTGCCACAGGCTCTGTCTACATCTCTAGTGTTATTGGAGCGAAAGTTTCTAATGCAATAACCCTAAATAAGGCAAACATACCAGTGTGGTTCTGTGTGATAGCGGCTGAGGAAGGAGGGCAGATATTCACAAATCGTGAGTGCCATACACACAGGATCACGTGTGCTGGGTTCTGTGTGGTATTTGGGGAAGAAAGATGGATAAGGACGTAGGCAGAGGATATATACGTTTTATAACTGGCTGTGAGACAAGCTTTATTGTTCAGGTAAGCACTGTGTTTAGAGAAGCTGTATAGGCTGGGTGGAAAGGGTAGTGGCTACCACACAAAACCAGGGAAAACTGGCTGGAGGTAGAGTAAATGAGCTATCTGAATGTAAATGATTAAGCTGGAGGCGGAGTCCAATTCCTGGTAACAGACAAGGTGGTTCCCATTAATCCATGAGGAGCAAGGTGACAAGAGGCTGCTTATGGATTCTTGTATACCTGTATACATAGCTTGAATTTGTACCTTTTGTGCACTGTTTACAAAACCCAGAAACACAGATTAATTTATGGCTGCAGGAGCTTTAATGGTACCACTAACCTCAGGGACAGGTATACTGGATGTCTTCAGGATATCCTTAACCTGCTCATGTTACATGCAAATAACTAGTGGTAATAACCAGAGCCAGGCATTCCAGGGCAGCCATAAATCAGCATGGATTTTCCTAAATTAGCTCAGTCTTACTCCATCCTAGCTCACCTCCATCAAACCAGTTCCAATGGCAAAGGCTGACTTATTTTGATGAAGTCTTTAACTTCTTTCCAAATCTTTAATAGTGTCTACACAGAAGACTAGGCTTCCCCCATCCAGCCACTTAACATCTGTAGACTAGGCTGACACCATGGGAATCTGGCACTCTCCTGATGTGCCCAGTAGGAAGGCGGAAATGGCAGTGAAGCTCACCAGATCTTAGACTGCACCATGCCATGCATGACTGCAGGGTGATCTGAACAAGTATGAGGAGAGAGTGGTATGATACACAAGCTCTCACTAACTCAAAATCACATCCAGTGTGATCTTTGTGGTTTTGACCCTAATTTTCCATTTTTATTTATTTATTTATTGTTTTAATGTTTATTTTTGAGAGAGAGACAGAGAAAGCGTGAGCAGGGGAGAGGCAGAGGGAGACAGAATCTGAAGCAGACTCCAGGTTCTGAGCTGTCAGCACACAGCCCAACGCGGAGCTCAAATTCAAACTGCGAGATCATGACCTGAGCCAAAGTTGGATACCCAACTGACCGAACCACCCAGGTGCTCCTCACCCCAATTTTTGATGGGCATCTAGACATGAAATGCATGCTTGGTTTTTTAGACAATATATGGCTCAGAGTGGAGGGATGGCCAAGTATTACATTACTGAGGCTCTACTTCCCTTAAATTCTAAGGCTCTCGTTGTGAGGGAAAAGCTAGTTTTTTCTGAATGGGTTTTCTGCTCTTTCTCTTTGTGCTCACAAAGGAGAACTGTTTCCTTGTGGTTCTGGGAGAAAAACAAGATTGAGCGAGGGACACTTTGTCCCTTGGTGGGAACATACACTGACTTATGGGATAATCCCAATTCTACGGGATAGAATTCTAAATGTGTAGCTTTAGAATTTTCATTAAAATCCAAAATAGATCATTCTTTATTCAAGAGGCAATTGACAAATATGTTTGAGTTGCTAATTTTGCTCTTTACCTGTTTGCATTGGGCTTTACGGTGCCCAGAATTGTTATCAGCATGCGAGGCATGACTCCTCCAGGCAAAGGCAGGTCATAAGGCACAGTCTGGGGATAAAAAAACATGTATGTGTTAATAAAGACTCATATTTTCTTGGGGAAAGAAAGAAAAGTATGTTGCTGAATGTGAATAACATATAATCCTAATTTAAGCCATTTTTCCAGACTCTCAGGCCACCCTGCACAGGGCCTGAAGAGATAAGGCTTCCTCCATGCACAAGCAATAATCAAGAATAAAACCATCAGTTAATTGGTACCAAAGACAGAACATATTCCCTTTTGGAGCACTGTATTTCTCAGTAATTACTAAGACATCCCAATCTATAATTCATTCACTTGGACTATTTTTTGGAAAGGCTTAACCTAGACCTTGCAATCAACACTAACATTTTTTGCTAGCTACTCTTCTTTATTATTTTTATTGAGATATAATTGTATCAATTTTAGATACACAACTTTGTGCCACTCTTAAGACCTCTGTCACATAATGTACTTCACCATGGTTATTTTGCTCCCTGAGGGCAGACATTGTGTCACATTTGGGGACTTGTGAGTTCTCCTAAATTCTACTTACATGACATCAACAGGGTGCTTTGAATGTGGCAGATACTTACTGATTTAAGACGTTAACAACAGAGGAAAGTGGGTGTCGGGTATACAGGAACTCTTTGTACTACCTTTGCAATTTTGTAAATCTAGAACTTTAAAATTTTAAAGTTTAGTTTTTTTAAAGGCAGATAATTTATGTATTAAATGAACACTTTTTTATTTAATACATTCCCTAGTTCTTCCACAAAAATTTATTGACCATCTATGTTTAAGGTGCTGTAAATATTCCCCAAACTCTCTTGGTTCTTCTCTTTTTCCTTCATAATTTCTTCCTCCTGGGTTCAACCACCACCCAAGTCTTTTCTCTCCAGGCCTTATACTTCCTCCTGAATTTGCTACAATGCCTCATATCCAACAGGTGTGAGCTGGAATTGTCTCTTCTTCCCCATCCCCCATCAGGTCTCATTCCCGACTTCCTGTTTGGGGTTGTCCCTTGGCCGGTGCTGTAGTTGTCCATTATCAAAAACCCAGTCATCTCTGACTCCTAAGACCTAACCACTAGCTCCTGGGCTTCTTTTGTAACCTCTCTCACATCTGCCTCTTCCTTTCCACAGCCTCCATGTCCCCATCTGTCTACAAATGACTAACTGTGGTCAAGGCTCTGCTCAATGCCTCCCACACTCCCAACACCTTCTCTGCACTCTCCTCTAAGCTGACCTAAAAGCAGGTCAGACACTACCTGTGCCAGCAACCACATAGTCCTGGAAGGGTCTGATCCTATGCTACTACTAAACACTTTCCTCACATCTGTATGTTATCCCCCAACTAGTCTATACATCTAGATGTGTCTGAGATGTGTCTGGAGCCCCACAGTTAGATTTTACATTTAGAATTCATTTACTAAAGTGGGTTTTAACATAAAGGGAAATTCAATCCTTAGATCACAAAATTACCTTTAGAAGGTTTTTCAAAACCACATTACCTTGGTTTCCCTACACATTCCCTCTATGACCCTGGGCAAGTTGTATGACTCTCTATTGTCCCATTTCCTCGAGTGTAAAGTAGGGATAATAACGTATCTTCTAGGGTGGTTTTGGGGCTAAATGAAATCATTCACATAGAAGCACACTGCTGGTGCATGTTATGTACTCAGTGTATATTAATAATAGTAACCAAAATGTTCCCCCATTACTATGATCTTGACTTCATTTATATTAAAGCTGCTTTACAAAGGTCTTCAAAAGATACACTGACTTCTCTTTATACTAACAGTATGCATACTAAACGCAATACAAATAACTATTTTTTTCTATTGGACTGATCCATGGCTGGTCCTCAAAAAGTGGCTCTAACCAGTGAATTTAAAGCTTCAGGTCTCTCTGAAGCCCTTTGCATGTCAGTGTGCAGAGCTAGCTCCCAGCCACAGCACAGCAAAGTAATGGCACCAACGCTCCAGACAATTGCTGTGTTCTTTCTTCATTAGCTTTGTCCTGATCACAATCAAGTATATGAAACAACTAACTCCATCTTACCAGTGGTCCAGCAGGGACGCCAAAGGGGCCAGCAGCAGGGTAGGCTCCAGGAGCACTTGGCTGTCCAGGAGGAGGGTAGACCCCAGGCCCACTCGGTTGCCCAGGGTGGGCTCCTGGTGCAGTTGGTGCAGGATAAGCAGGTGCTGTGGGGCCAGGGTAGGCTCCTGGAGGCACCTGTCCAGGGTAGGCTCCTGGAGGCGCCTGTCCAGGGTAGGCTCCTGGAGG